>NC_140017.1:21413699-21456492 GCF_964263955.1 Coregonus lavaretus
AGGAAAGGACAAGCGCTGCCGCTTTCTAAATGAGTTAAACATTTGGATTGTCCGAATGGCTGACACATGCATACATATGCAGGCCCATACACGTGTGTACACCCACAGACATTTTAAAACTAGCTGCTGTCTTTGAAAGAGATTGCAAAACCAAACAAGCATGATTAAGAGTAGCAGTTGAAAGATAGTAAATTAAAGTTCACACAAAGCTAAGTAAATGATGTTGACCACTATCACATTTCCCAGTTTGACAGAATGAATGGTCAGTAAATTGGTGGAAAGATTGAAACCATGAAATGATTAATGATGACAAATGATTTATGAGTCTGTGTGTGTGTGCGTGTGTTTTTGTGTGCAAGCACGCATGTATGTGTGCATATGAGCATGTATGTGTGAGATAATGTGTGTGTGCGCGCGTCTGTATATGGGTTAGTGTGTGTTTGTGTGTGTATGTGTGTGTGTGACTGACCGGTAGCAGAGCCCACTATGTCTCTGGATGGTGACTCTGACATGGCGTCTGCCAACCTCTCTCTCAGCCCCTCCTCGGTGGACTCAACAGAGCTCATGTGACGCAGGCCAAAGCTCTCTGGCCAGCTGCCACACACCTCCAGCAGGGTCACACTGCGGTCAAACGTCCCTGGAAAACAAACACCACCATTTAGAGACGGTCAGAACAACACAACCACACACACAGTCAGTAGAAACCCAAAACATGGTCAGTTAAGGTATGCAAAGTATAAATTAGATCTATGATCTGTTAAAGTGCACACTGATCAGTTTAACCATACACACTGTCATAATACAAGCAAGACCCTTCTAATAGTCAGTATAACGGCACGCTGGCTACTGCACACTTAGTCGGTCCAACCACACACACAAATCAGTCTATAAACCACAGTCATTCCAAATACAAAACCACATTCACAACCACACACTAAATCCGTATAACCACAAAGACGGTCAAGTGGAGTCCTGACCTCAAACACCTAAGCTGTGTTCGAATACTCATACTAACCGCACTAACCGTACTATTTGTGACGTAAATTGAGTATGTAGTATGCTAATTGGTTATAGTATGGATATAGTTAGTATGCCAAAAGTTCCCGGATGTCGTGCTACATTCGCCAAAATTCAAAGAATACAAGCAGTGGACACTATTCCGGGCTTTTAGGGCCCATAATGCAATTCTCCAGAAAATGGCCATGGCTTCACAACATTTTCAGATTTTAAGAAAATGGCGGAAAATATGCAGTCGAAGTCCGACAAGAGCGGATACAAATTCATTGCTTTAACTATTTTTTTGTTGTTGTTGTTGTATTTTCCCCCTTTTTTCTCCCCAATTTCGTGGTATCCAATTGGTAGTTACAGTCTTGTCCCATCGCTGCAACTCCCGTACGGACACGGGGGAGGCGAAGGTCGAGAGTCCTCCGAAACACAACCCAACCGAGCCGCACTGCTTCTTGACACAGTGCTCGCTTAACCCGGAAGCCAGCCGCACCAATATGTCGGAGGAAACACCGTACACCTGGTGACCGGGATCTCTAGTGGCACAGCTAGCACAGCGATGCAGGGCCTTAGACCACTGCGCCACTCGGAAGGCCCCTGCTTTAACTAATTATGACAAATGTTAAGAAAATGTTGAGCAATGTAATAAAAAAGTAATGAATTTTCAAATAAGTTACATTACACGTTATGTTGGCTGAAATTTTTTTTAGCTACGCTAGCCTTACGAACCGCATAGCATTACAGCAGTTGCTTGTACTGTATGTACCGGTATGTTAGCTAGCTACCTAAAGTTAGTTGGCTACTAATACATCGAACTTGCCAGTATATTAACTATATGCTATCTAACTAACCAACGTTTATTGACTTGATTATTCACGTCATTCTTAGCTAAGTGGTTTAGTTGTTGTGCGTTCTCAATGGACATTGTTAATGAAGTCATAAGATGTCTAGCTAGTAATTCGTTATGCTAACAAGCTAGCAAGAAGTTGCATAGCAACAGCAACTTCCGGTAGACAGGTGAAGCGCTAGTATGCTCAACTGAAAGGTTACCGTTCGTTTACAGTATACTAAAATGAACTAATAGTATATAGTATGTAGTATATACTCATTAAGTATGTAGTATACAGTAAGTTAGTATGGGTATTCGAACACAGCTCTAGTGTGCTGTTTTCTTTAAATCTCTACCCCAGAAATGGAAAACCCTGTCCCCAGGCAGCGTCAGTGTCTGTCTCCTCCATCTATCTCTGGGTCCCAGCACAGTCAGACAATAAAACAACTGATTCAAACAATTACTACCCCCCCCCCCCCCCCCCCCCCTGTACTTCAGGATGTGATGACCACTGAATTAAGTCAATAGATTTAGTAGCTGGGAAAAAGGCTGCAGACACCACTGACTATGGCCCTGGTTAAAGGGATACTTCGGGAGTCCCAGTCATTGCGCTAACGTTAGAAAACACAGCTAGCAGGGAGAGTGGATGGAATGGAGGGATGACATCAAACAAGGGAAGAGGAGAGGTCCTTTTTTCTGGAAAGTTAAGAAGAGCCACTGGACTGATAAACAGAGCAGAAAGAGAGAGAGAGAGAGAGATAGAGAGAGATAGAGACAGATGTAGAGAAAGACAATGACTGACAGAAAAGGCGGCATGACAGAGCAGAGGAAAGAAAAAGGCAAAACAGAAGGAACTAGAGAGAGAAAAACACCAGAAAAAGGCTGGAATGATCCTTATCATAAAAGAGCTGCTATTGTTTGGTTGTCTGGTGATTGTTATTTGGTTGACTGGTGGTTGTTATTTGGTTGTTTGGTGGTTGTTATTTGGTTGGTCTCTCTCTACCCTGACACCTAGTCCCCTAGCCCAGACTAGGTCTGTGTTATCAGAAGGAGCAGCGACAGTGGACCCTTTGATCTCAGAGTTAAATTCAGTGTCTATCTAGGCCCTAGGTGTATGGAGGTCTGGCCAGCCTCAGCCACACTCTGGCCCACTGACAGGCTCTAATGCTGGGGCGAGAGTATGCACGGGCCGCCCTGCCTGGCCTGGTTCTACACACAGATAGGAGGGACCAGGTCTCCACTTGGCTATCTGCTGTTAAGACACACACTACACCGGGCCAGGCAGGAGAAGCTGATAACTTCATAAACTTCACTACACCACTTCATAAAAAAGCTGTGTGTGTGTGGGTGACTCTTCAAAGGATCCCCCTCTTGCCAGCAGGCACACTATCAAAGCCATGGCCAAGAGCCTGCGTGCGGGGTGTTGGTGTGTGCGTGTGAGAGAGAGAGAACAGTAGCCCTGTGTGCCACAATAGCGCTCTTGAAGGTGACATGATGTTATTATGGTTACTGAGCGGTTGATTTGATGTTTTACCACAGTGTGGAATTGAATTTGACTGTTAAAACAACCCTCCGGCCTTGCTGTGAAATGTGGCCCATCTTTCTGAGACCTCACTATGCTGGTATGTGAGCCATGTGTGACGTTTATTGAGTTAGTTAATTTATTTACATGGACTGAGTATTTAATGCGTGAAATTGAGGTGTGAGAGCTTGTGTTAGTCTATATCTGCATGAGAGTAAGTGTGTGCTCCTGAATTCACTGTCACAGCACTCCAGACACTCTATGGAGACTTCCTTCAGAAAGCTATTAACCCATCAGTCTCAATTAACATGATGGCAGGACCCTAATGGTACGACCTCATTTCTCTCTCACACACACATACACACACACACACACACACACACACACACACACACACACACACACACACACACACACACACACACACACACACACACACACACACACACACACACACACACACACACACACACCTGGGGTTCACATCAACCACTACAGAGCAAAAACACTAAACACAACACAGAAAATACTACACCAAAGTATGTCGTGTTAGTTACTATACCAAAACCACCATGACACTGATCAAAAGGGAGAATGAACATGGTGCCATTATGGACTATATAGATGTACCCCCAGAGAGTGGAGAACCAGATATGTAGATGTCTCTATGCTCCAGCCAATCCCACTCCTCCACTCCGGTCATTATCAATATGAAGCTAATCAAATAATACCCACACTCCTCAGGGGTTAGTAGGAACCGAGGGGCATAGTGAGTGTGGAGCAGCAGGATGGGCTTCTTCCTCTGCAGTGTGGGGCTTTTGTTGTGTGTCTATCTCCATCCCTCTTTTGATTTCTCCCTGACAATGATCTAAGGACAATAGAAACATGAGGACATGATGTTCACAAGCATTTTAGCGAGAGGAGAGAGAGAAGAGACCGAGGAGGGAAGAGAGAGAGAAGAGAGTGAGAGACAGAGGGAGGAGGGGAAGAGGCAGATAGAAACACGTGTTTTCATCATGGTAAAACTAAAACCCAGGCTGGATTAGTTATCTCCCAGCTGTTGGTTCACCGCCACACCGACTGAAGATCAGGCCCTACTTATCTCTCCCAACGCTAGTTTCCTTAAAGATTTAATCAGTGTGTGAGTTCACCTTTACAACAGGTCAGCAGCTCAGGATGGCACAGCTGGACACAAACAAACACACACTGCACGCAACGCATAACTACCGGTCACATGCCATCATCTCTGGGCTACCTGGCTGCTAAACAGCCTAATGACAGGAGGCTAACGGTTGGCTAGCTGATTGCAGTAATTCAATTAGGCTTTACTGCAGTGGGGTGCCATTAGAGTGATGGAGCTAACGAGGCTTTAGGGCTGGATACAGAGGGTTGTGACACGGGGACGGCCGTAATTTGTGTTGGGAAAACAAACGCCTTCTGGTAACAAACATGCCACTGAGTATATCAGGATTTGACCAGAGGGAAGGAGACAGAAGTGTACACTTGGAAACACCCTGAGTTGGACCTGGACAACCTGGGCAACCTGTACCTGGAGCAGTTGGGGCAGGGAGTACATGGCTGTCTTGGTGTGTTGACTAGCTGGGATGTGAGACGGCAGACTTCAGGTTGAGGCTATGTCTTTATCAGTAGGCTCTGCCCTCACAGTGGTAGTGAAACACACACACAAACACACACTCCCCCCATAGATACACACACACACACTTCTTCTTGCGCTGTGAACCAAGTTTGACAGAGTGTGTGTGACAGTGGCCAGGCAGGGCAGGGCCATGGAGACTAGAGTCAGTGAGATAGGAGAGGAGAGGAGAGGAGAGGAGAGCTGCCTCCCCCCCCTCGGTTCGGCTGAGTACTAGTAATCCTTTCCATAGTGGGGCTTGACCGGGCCAAAGAATCACGCCTGCGCACACACTTACAAACACGCATGCCTGGCTGCGCTCACATAGTCATCGCACACACGTAAGCACACACACACAAGTAAACACACACACACACACACACACACACACAGAGGCTCTTCACTTTGCACCTCCCTGTTTGAAGCTAGTTTAAAGGAGTGTCAGAGAGGCAATGATGGCTAGCTGACGATTAGCCTTAAACCTTTAATAGCAGAGGAGGTCTGAGACTGTCTCTGCACTGTGTGTGGCACTGTCAGACAGACTTCAAAGCCTCTGAGACACACACACACACATCTCTCTGTACTGTAGTGTGTATACATATCTGACCCACATGCTCTCTCTCGGGGGGGGGGACTTTTTTTGGGCGATAGCATGGTTTGTCTTTCAACCGTTCAATAGGAAAAGTAAAGGGTCTAAAAGTGGCGGGAGGTTCAGTCAGTGAGATCAAAGGATAGAAGGGAGATAGAACATCATTGTCCCAACAACATAACCCCCATACCAGGAGGGGGAGAGTGACAAGGCCACACAGATAGCCCAGCAGATAATCACTCTCTGTTCTCTCTCTGTGTGTGTGTGATTAGACCTATGACTCAGCCTGCCTCCCTTCTAATCTGAAACGGGAACCTGCATAATCAAAATGGCAGATACTGTGATATGGCAAATGCTACACAGATTGTGTGTGTGTGTCAATGTACACGTGACTGCACCTTATAGTTCCCGAACACACCAGTGCCATATGTTCACGTGCTTTGACCCTGAGCAATGGTAGCACACATACGTGTCTGTGTTTGCACACGCATCATGTAAACACACAGAGCACCATGTCATGTGTGTGTCTGTGTGTCTTCTCCAGTGCTGATTATGCAGGCTTGTCAGATTAAGTGGTGTGCACACAGTTATGAGGGCACCTGAGAGGGGACAGATTGGCTATTGAGAGGACACACTACACACCAATATAAATGACTGATAGAAAAGAACATCAGGATCAAAGTATGAGAGGCCTGGTATGATGCAGGCTGGGCCTCTGGTGTAGAAAGTATGAGAGCCTGGTCAGGACATTGACTGGGTCCAGTTATTCTTCATACTACAGTCTGTTCTAACTAGGCCTACCTTACCCTGCCCTGGGCCCTCCAACCTCACTCCTATCCCTCATCATACCCCACCACAGGTTCTCCAGGTCCTCATAAGCCACCATCAAACATGGCGCCGCCGGGCGCTGTGACCGGGCCAACCTGGATGCCAACCTGGATGCCAACCCGGAGGCCAACCTGGAGGCCAACCTGATTTATGGGGACTGTGGTTCTGGTTTGAAGGTCTGTTCTGCTGGTGCTTTGATTGCTCTGACCACTTAACAACACAGGAGAGAGACGCATGGGGAATACATGAAAAGGGAAATGAATGTGGTCTTGCTTGGGGACAAGATCGCTCTGTTTTCTCCTTCTCTCGTTCTTTATCCAGGGGCCTGTGCTGGCGGGGTGTGTGTGTGTTAGGGCCGTGTGGTGAGGAGGTGCCCTGGTCTTGATTCGAGGGGAGCCAGGGGTTTGACACAGAGAAAACCTCACCAGGGTGTGTTTCCTGACAAACGGCAGGCGTGGTCTGACAGCGACGACGTGTGTGTGTGTAATTCTATAGCCTGGTGCCGAGGGGTCACCCACAGGGCGGAGAACCACGCCTTAACACTCCATCTGTCATACAGCAGGTTTCACTACAACCCAACATGGCAACACAGAGACCCAAACAGCCTTCATATCTCTACCCAGAATCTGGCAACACAGTAAACACAACGGATGCATCGCAAATGAGCCCTATGGGCTCTTGTCAAAAGCAGTGTACTACAGTATATAGGGAATAGGGTGCCATTTGTGACACATACAATCACAGTGACTTCTCTGGCTCTATCCCATTAAAATAATGTATATAGCATCTCCCTAACCCAAACACCTTGGGGAAGCCCTGTCACTTCACCTCATTACCATAAGTGGCTAACCACACCTAAACATAGTGTGGGTCTAGGTAAAACATGGACTGTCTATGGAAAACAAAGGCCTATCTTTGGTAGTGCACTTCATGGTTTAGCAGTAGTTAATTGATTTCAGGGAGTATCGTGTTGCAGTGTAATTGAATGAGGCTAATGTGATGATGATGCGGTGATGGTCATGAGTTACACACTGATGTTGAGGTCCATTTGTTTCCTTGACAGGAGAGAAATGTCCCTCCGTTGTCATAATCTCTCTATCTTTCCCATCGTAACAACCCCATCCACAATTGTTATAAGATCACAGAGGGGACCTAATTCCAGGAAGAATATCCGCTTTTGGAGAGAATCCTCTCTATTGGATAGTGAGTCTTCAACACCTGAAGTATCTCTAATCTCATTGCTTGAGTCAACACATAACACTGATCACAAGACCATGTAAGACCAGGTGTGTGTGTGTAAGTGTGTGTATGTGTGTGTCTGTGCTTGGGTTATCAATCATAGACACAAGTGGTTTGTCTTTCTTGGGTACAACCCACAATCCATCTTAAATGGAAGTAATCTGATTGGACTAGAAATGTGTTAGGTTGTTTATCCGGACGTGGAGTGTAGAGCCTCTAGAGAGCTTTAGTTCAGTTCTGATGTGATGTAGAGAGCTTTAGTTCAGTTCTGATATGATGTAGAGAGCTTTAGTTCAGGCTGATATGATGTAGAGAGCTTTAGTTCAGTTCTGATATGATGTAGAGAGCTTTAGTTCAGTTCTGATGTGATGTAGAGAGCTTTAGTTCAGTTCTGATGTGATGTAGAGAGCTTTAGTTCAGTTCTGATATGATGTAGAGAGCTTTAGTTCAGGCTGATATGATGTAGAGAGCTTTAGTTCAGTTCTGATATGATGTAGAGAGCTTTAGTTCAGTTCTGATATGATGTAGAGTGCTTTAGTTCAGTTCTGATGTGATGTAGAGAGCTTTAGTTCAGTTCTGATGTGATGTAGAGAGCTTTAGTTCAGTTCTGATGTGATGTAGAGAGCTTTAGTTCAGTTCTGATGTGATGTAGAGAGCTTTAGTTCAGTTCTGATGTGATGTAGAGTGCTTTAGTTCAGTTCTGAAATGATGTAGAGAGCTTTAGTTCAGTTCTGATATGATGTAGAGTGCTTTAGTTCAGTTCTGATATGACGTAGAGTGCTTTAGTTCAGTTCTGATATGACGTAGAGTGCTTTAGTTCAGTTCTGATGTGATGTAGAGAGCTTTAGTTCAGTTCTGATGTGATGTATAGAGCTTTAGTTCAGTTCTGATATGATGTAGAGAGCTTTAGTTCAGTTCTGATATGATGTAGAGAGCTTTAGTTCAGTTCTGATATGATGTAGAGAGCTTTAGTTCAGTTCTGATGTGATGTAGAGAGCTTTAGTTCAGTTCTGATATGATGTAGAGAGCTTTAGTTCAGGCTGATATGATGTAGAGTGCTTTAGTTCAGTTCTGATATGACGTAGAGTGCTTTAGTTCAGTTCTGATATGATGTAGAGTGCTTTAGTTCAGTTCTGATGTGATGTAGAGAGCTTTAGTTCAGTTCTGATGTGATGTAGAGAGCTTTAGTTCAGTTCTGATGTGATGTAGAGAGCTTTAGTTCAGTTCTGATATGATGTAGAGAGCTTTAGTTCAGGCTGATATGATGTAGAGAGCTTTAGTTCAGTTCTGATATGATGTAGAGAGCTTTAGTTCAGTTCTGATATGATGTAGAGTGCTTTAGTTCAGTTCTGATGTGATGTAGAGAGCTTTAGTTCAGTTCTGATGTGATGTAGAGAGCTTTAGTTCAGTTCTGATGTGATGTAGAGAGCTTTAGTTCAGTTCTGATGTGATGTAGAGAGCTTTAGTTCAGTTCTGATGTGATGTAGAGTGCTTTAGTTCAGTTCTGAAATGATGTAGAGAGCTTTAGTTCAGTTCTGATATGATGTAGAGTGCTTTAGTTCAGTTCTGATATGACGTAGAGTGCTTTAGTTCAGTTCTGATATGATGTAGAGTGCTTTAGTTCAGTTCTGATGTGATGTAGAGAGCTTTAGTTCAGTTCTGATGTGATGTATAGAGCTTTAGTTCAGTTCTGATATGATGTAGAGAGCTTTAGTTCAGTTCTGATATGATGTAGAGAGCTTTAGTTCAGTTCTGATATGATGTAGAGTGCTTTAGTTCAGGCTGATATGATGTAGAGAGCTTTAGTTCAGTTCTGATGTGATGTAGAGTGCTTTAGTTCAGTTCTGATGTGATGTAGAGAGCTTTAGTTCAGTTCTGATGTGATGTAGAGAGCTTTAGATCAGTTCTGATGTGATGTAGAGAGCTTTAGTTCAGTTCTGATATGATGTAGAGAGCTTTAGTTCAGTTCTGATATGATGTAGAGAGCTTTAGTTCAGGCTGATATGATTGTGTCCTAAACCAAGTATTCACCTGGGACTAGTTATTTTCTCTCATCTTTGTCTCATTCTGTCATTCCGAAAGCTGCTTATCTGGCTGTCGCTGAACCCCTCTCGAGGGAGGATGAGAGGACGCTCCTTCCCTCACTCAATCCATCCCTCTATCCATGGGTATTCACAGAATCTGACCCTAGTCATCTACTCTTGGGATGGCATTAGTGTCACTAGTAGTGGACTGTATTGACGGCTGTAGATTTCTCAACATACAGTACATCAATATTCTGATAAAGCTTTGCTGGTTTTAGAGCATTCACGTCAATCATGTAATGTAGTTCCAGCATAGCCATCTCCAAACTCTGTCATCGTAAAATGAATAAAGCACATACATTGACGCACACACATATCCCATAAGAGGTTATGATCACAATTGTTCTTTCATAATGGTGCATTCTGATCTTACTATAATATTGTTGTTGAGTTGTGGAGTATGTTGGGTAAAAAAAGTGTGTTCCTACATAGTTAAAGGTCCAATGCAGCCGTTTTTATCTCAATATCAAATCATTTCTGGGTAACAATTAAGTGCCTTTCTGTAATTGTTTTCCCTTAAAATGGTCAAAAAGAAACAAAAATAGCTTCTTAGCAAAGGGCAATTTCTCAAGCAATAATTTTGCTAGGACTCTTTGGGAATGGTCTGAGTGTGGAAAGGAAAAACGTACAATTTGCTGTTATTGGCAGAGAGGTTTGGACCTCTCTTTCTTATTGGTTATTAACTAATTTACCACATGGTGAAGTCACCATGGAAGGCCAAAACTCCATCCAATCAAAATAGGCTGAAATTTCTGGCTGTCTTTTCAAACAGCTCTTACACATCATTATCAAGATTTTCACAATTTCACAGTATTATTCCAACCTTAGCGTAGAAATATATAGAAAACACAGGAAATCACATTTTTGACTGCACTGGGCCTTGAAGGTTGGTCTCTCTCTCTGTCATTACTCTAGTCTGGTCTATTCACCTCTCCTTTATCACTCCATTCACTCATTTTGGCGAAAAACCCCGCTGATCTGGCTTTCGATGAACCCCTCTTGAGGGAGGACGAGAGGACGCTCCATCCCTCACTCAATCCATCCCTCTATCAATGGTTATTCACAGAATACAACCCTAGTCAACAACTTTTGGAATGGCATTAGCAACACTAGCAGTGGACTGTATAGGCTGTAGATTGCTCAACATATGTGTGTGTATGTGTGACTGTGCCACTGTATCTACAGTAATTAAAGAAAAAAAGTCATACTCTAAATACGCTGCCAATAATTGAATGGGTACACAACCATGAGTCACTATCTGCCTCAGCCCTGGTCCAGCCCCTGCCTGGCCTCCAAACAAGCTCTGTAAATCCTCACCCCACATACCTGCAGTAAAAGTGTCAGGATCTGCGCTTTTATTAGGCTGCGCGCACACACACACACACACACACACACACACACACACACACACACACACACACACACACACAAAGCGCTGAGGTCTCAGTAGCCCTGTCTTGATACACACACACACACACCCATCCAGCCATGTCTCTCTCCAGTCTTCCATAATGGAGATCACCAACCATTTACAGATGAATAGTCTACATCCATTTTGACATATGACAGACAGACATGCCTTGATACAGTACTAATGACATTAACCACACAGAGGCTGTCACATCAACAAATTCAGGCTTAGACATTTTCTATGCTTCTATGCTGGAGGTTGTCTCCCTGTTGCAACTTGTATTAAACCGGATTGAAATATATTTTTTATTTAACCAGGCAAGTCAATTAAGAACAAATTCTTATTTGCAATAACGGCCTGGCAATAGACGGGGGCAAAATAAGAAGAAAAAAAAGCAAGTACGACAAAACGGACAACACAGACAGAAGACACTTGCAACAGCACAAATACAACAGCAAACAAACAGTGCATGTGTGTGTGAAGTAAAACAACATGTTTCCTTACATACTGCAACACAAACTAGTGACATCGGGTGAAAACTAGAAACAACTACATATCTCAACAACCTGTTCATCTATTTGTCCTTTGAACTCCTCCAGGGACACCAGGTCCTGGAGTTTTAGGTTGGCTTGGAGGAAATTCCAAGACCAGGGGGCTGAGTAATGAAAGGACCTTTTCCATGCTTGGTTCACATTTTCAGGACTCTTAGCATAAAACAAGATTGAGATCTGAGCTTGATAGATAAAATGGCAGTTTTCCTAAAATGGCCTTATAAATAAGAATGTACCAGTGTTTGAGCCTGCGTGTTGCTAGTGATGACCACCCGACAGCACTGTAATTAGTAATTAGTTAGAAGTCTTTGATTGGTGACAAAACGAAGGGCTGCATGATACACAGAGTCAAGAGCCTTCATTGTAGCGCTTGAGGCTTGCACATAAATAGTATCACCATAGTCCAATACAGACAGAAAAGTACAACGAATCAACTCTTTTCTGGCGGCAAAGGAACACTAAGCTTTGTGCCGGTAATAAAACCCAATACGCAGCTTGAGTTTCCTGACAAGGTTCTCTACATCGCTGGTTAAGCTCAACTTCTCATCCACCCAAACATTTGAACGTTTTGACTTGCTCTACAGAATGTCCTTCCAAGGTAGTAATTACATGGTTTTCAGAGTGTTCAGTGTTGGAAAATACCATGCATTTTGTTTTAGAGGAATTTAGAACAAGCTTCAAATCATACAGATTTTGTTGAATGATGTCAAAAGCTGTTTGAGCTTCTTCAAAAGCCAAAGTCAAACTGCTGCCACTTGAATAAAGAACAGTGTCATCCGCATAAAAATCACCTGTCTCAATATGTCTCCCAATGTTGATCATCTAGATAATAAACAGGGGACCTAAAACTGATCCTTGAAGCACACCGGAGCACAACTCTATAACCATCAGCCTTAACACACTGGGTTCTATTTGACAGGTATTTCAAACCACTCCAGAGCATGACCAGTAATTCCTGCTCCAAGACATGGTCCACAGTGTCAAATGCCTTTGACAAGTCTATGAATATAGATACACAATGGGGGTTAGGCGCGCAGAAACTAGGGGGCTGCTAAAGTACAAAGGGCTAAGGGACAGTAGACCGGACGCACACACACACACACTTTAAAGAGAAGAGCAGTGTGTGTGTGTGACATCTGGGAGTGTAATCAGTGGTTCTCTTTCAAGAGCTGCCAAAGCAAATAGGCCAATAACAAATCCACTTTACAGATCATCGATCTACACTGGCCAACGCCAACACACACACGTTTACTTACATACATTCTCTAAATCTAACACATGCACACACACACACACACAATGGTAATTTTATATTATGAAACTTGCTGTTAAATGACAAAACACATAGGCCTAGTTCTTATTTAAAAAATCTGTAATGGGCCAAAAGCGTCAGTCACCTGTTGTGATTTATCCCCTGGCATCAACATCACACACTCCCTGTAAAACACAGCAGGTTGAGAAACACGCCATATTACATATCTGCATGAAGTTTCTGAAAGTAATTATTTGCTTGCTTTTCAGCCAGATATTAAAAAGAAATAAACATAGAAATAAATAAACAAAGGGAATATTGTTATTGGGGAGTAGCAACATTTTCAAAGAGCCCAAAATGGAGAGAAGTCATCGTGGATAAACTGGTTCCATATGGGATTGGACAACAATGGAGACTAGACACATGCACAGCCACACACATTGTGCATATGTACACAGCAACACATACAACAACACAGCCCGTTTGTTCACGTGCTGTGCCGATTTGACATTTCATGAAGTCACAGCCAAGATGAAATGAAAGAAAACGTTGCACTGTGTGCTTTTATGTGTGTGTGTAGCCAAGTGCAGGAGACCGCCTCCATTGAGAGCGCCAATGAGCTGTGCCTCTCCTGAGACAGGAAACCACACACACACACTATGATATCACCTCTTCCATCTACCTAGAAGACAAGCCTATGGCTCTGACAGTTCTGTTAAGTAATACTTATCAAATAGAAGCTTCTTGGTAAAGATAGGGAGGAAAGATTCACTCCAGATTTACAGTTTGCTTCTCCTCACGGAGAATGAAGCAGTGGCGTGTCCTTTCTGTGTGTGTGTGTGTGTGTGTGTGCGCACATGAACGTGAGTGTGTAGCTTTGACTATGGGTGCTACTGGGTCTCAATTGTTGAGGGTGTCGCCGATAGAAATGTATTAAATAGACTAGAGTATATTTTGTTGCCAAGGACACACACACACTAGTCTAAACATCTTTCAGGACTTACATCTAAAATCTCTGTATTAGACATCCTTCTGCTTTAGTCAGGTCACTGGAGGAGTGCTATCATATCCTCCCAGAGAGACACACACACACAGAGCGAGTAGGGTGAATTTGTGTGTGTGTTCTATGCAGCTGCAGGGTCCTACTGCGAAACAGCAGAGTACCTTGACATCCCCCGCAGCCACAAAGAGAGATAGAGCGAGAGAGCAAAGGATGGAGAGAAGGGTGCTGGCCCTGAAAGTCTGTGGGATGCCTCCCCCTGTCACACACACACATCAAAGAGTGTTTGGCCGGGGACAGAGCCAGAGTTGTGTTGGGAAAACAACGCACACACATGTACACATGTACACACACAGGCTGGACCCTCTCACAACCCTCCCCTGTCATTTACTGTATTAGCTGTGGTCTGGGTGCTGAAGTGGCCCATTATGTGGTCTTTCTGTGTGTATGTACAGTGCATTCGGAAAGTATTCAGACCTCTTCCCCTTTTCCACATTTTGTTAAGTTACAGCATTATTCTAAAATCGATTAAATAAAAACAATTCCTCATCAATCTACACACAATACCCCATAATGACAAAGATGAAAACATATTTTTTTGACATTTTTGCAAATGTATATTAAAAAATAAAATAAATACCTTACTTACATAAGGATTCAGACCCTTTGCTTTGAGACTCGAAATTGAGCTAAGGCGCATCCTGTTTCCATTGACCATCCTTGAGATGTTTCTACAACTTGGAGTCCACCTGTGGTCAATTCAATTGATTGGACATGATGTGGAAAGGCACCCACCTGTTTATATAAGGTCCCACAGCTGCATGTCAGAGCAAAAACCAAGCCATGAGCTCAAAGGAATTGTCCGTTGAGCCCCGAGACAGGATTGTGTCGAGGCACAGATCTGGGGAAGGGTACCAAAAAATTTATTTAGCCTTGAATGTCCCCAAGAACACTGCGGTCTCCATCATTCTTAAATGGAAGAAGTTTGGAACCACCAAGACTCTTCCTAGAGCTGGCCGCGTGGCCAAACTGAGCAATCAAGGGAGAAGGGCCTTGGTCAGAGTTCCTCTGAGATGGGAGAACCTTCCAGAAGGACAACAATCTCTGCAGCACTCCACCAATCAGGCCTTTATGGTAGAGTGGCCAGACGGAAGCCACTCCTCAGTAAAAGGCACGACAGCCCGCTTGGAGTTTGCCAAAAGGCACCTACAGTGAGGGAAAAAAGTATTTGATCCCCTGCTGATTTTGTACGTTTGCCCACTGACAAAGACATGATCAGTCTATAATTTTAATGGTAGGTTAATTTGAACAGTGAGAGACAGAATAACACAAAAACATCCAGAAAAATGCATGTCAAAAATGTTATAAATGGATTTGCATTTGAATGAGGGAAATAAGTATTTGACCCCTCTGCAAAACATGACTTAATACTTGGTGGCAAAACCCTTGTTGGCAATCACAGAGGTCAGACGTTTCTTGTAGTTGGCCACCAGGTTTGCACACATCTCAGGAGGGATTTTGTCCCACTCCTCTTTGCAGATCTTCTCCAAGTCATTAAGCTTTCGAGGCTGACGTTTGGCAACTCGAACCTTCAGCTCCCTCCACAGATTTTCTATGGGATTAAGGTCTGGAGACTGGCTAGGCCACTCCAGGACCTTAATGTGCATCTTCTTGAGCCACTCCTTTGTTGCCTTGGCCGTGTGTTTTGGGTCATTGTCATGCTGGAATACCCATCCACGACCCATTTTCAATGCCCTGGCTGAGGGAAGGAGGTTCTCACCCAAGATTTGACGGTACATGGCCCCGTCCATCGTCCCCTTGATGCGGTGAAGTTGTCCTGTCCCCTTAGCAGAAAAACACCCCCAAAGCATAATGTTTCCACCTCCATGTTTGACGGTGGGGATGATGTTCTTGGGGTCATAGGCAGCATTCCTCCTCCTCCAAACACGGCGAGTTGAGTTGATGGCAAAGAGCTCCATTTTGGTCTCATCTGACCACAACACTTTCACCCAGTTCTCCTCTGAATCATTCAGATGTTCATTGGCAAACTTCAGACAGGCCTGTATATGTGCTTTCTTGAGCAGGGGGACCTTGCGGGCGCTGCAGGATTTCAGTCCTTCACGGCGTAGTTTGTTACCAATTGTGTAGGTCTACAATCTTGTCCCTGACATCCTTGGAGAGCTCTTTGGTCTTGGCCATGGTGGAGAGTTTGGAAACTGATTGATTGATTGCTTCTGTGGACAGGTGTCTTTTATACAGGTAACAAGCTGAGATTAGGAGCACTCCCTTTAAGAGTGTGCTCCTAATCTCAGCTCGTTCCCTGTATAAAAGACACCTGGGAGCCAGAAATCTTTCTGATTGAGAGGGGGGTCAAATACTTATTTCCCTCATTAAAATGCAAATCAATTTATAACATGTCTTTGTCAGTGGGCAAACGTACAAAATCAGCAGGGGATCAAATACTTTTTTCCCTCACTGTAAAAGACTCTCAGACCATGAGAAACAAATCTTTAGCCTGAATGCCAAGCGTCACGTCTGGAGGAAGCCTGGCACCATCCCTACGGTGAAGCATGGTGGTGGCAGCATCATACTGTGGGGATGTTTTTCAGCGGCAGGGACTGGGAGACTAGTCAGGATCGAGGGAAAGATGAACGGAGCAAAGTACAGAGAGATCCTTGATGAAAATCTGCTCCAGAGTGCTCAGGACCTCAGACTGGGGCAAAGGTTCACCTTCCAACAGGACAACGACCCTAAGCACACAGCAAAGACAATGCAGGAGTGGCTTTGGGACAAGTCTCTGAATGTCCTTGAGTGGCCCAGCCAGAGCCCAGACTTGAACCCGATCGAACATCTCTGAAGAGACCTGAAAATAGCTGTGAAGCGACGCTCCCCATCCAATCTGACAGAGCTTGAGAGGATCTGCAGAGAAGAATGGGAGAAACTCCCCAAATACAGGTGTGCCCAGCTTGTAGCATCATACCCAAGAAGACTTGAGGCTGTAATCACTGCCAAAGGTGCTTCAACAAAGTACTGAGTAAAGGGTCTGAATACTTATGTAAATGTGATATTTCAGTCTATGATTTATTCATTTATTTTGCACAAATTTCTAACAACCTTTTTCTTTGTCATTATGGGGTATTGTGTGTAGATTGATGAGGAAGAAAATCTATTTAATCCATTTTAGAATAAGGCTGTAACGTTACAAAATGTGGAAAAAGTCAAGGGGTCTGAATACTTTCTGAATGCACTGTAAATACACACAGAAAGACCACATAATGGGCCATTTCAGCACCCAACCACAGCTAATACAGAAAATGACAGGGAGTCTGGAAAAAGTCAAGGGGTCTGAATACTTTCTGAATGCACTGTATGTTGTGTGTGTGTGTGTGTGTGTATATGTGTCTGCATGTATAACTGTGTATATGTGTACTGTGTGTGTTTATAGTCCTAACTCTAGGGTCTAGGGCTGGAAACCAGCTGGTTATGAGTGTGGTGGCTTTTGGTCCAAATATGAGCAAAGCGCGAGGGCTTGATGAAACAGTGTGGCTTCAAACCTGCTCTTAAGGTTCTGCACACATCACACACACACACCAAAACACTGATTAAAGCTCTGGGTCTAGCAGCTCAATTCCACCGGGCTTACGTACACACACACGCACGCACGCACGCACGCGCACACACACACAGCAACCAACTCTCTTCATCACTTTCAGGACAGTTGATTACGTAGCTAATCTCAGATATTGGGTATGAGCACAACACTAAGCATATAATACTGCCAAAGCTCTCTCTCTGGGTAGGGCTAGATTAGTGGGGTGGGGTGTGTGTGAGTTTGTATGGGATATGTTTGTGTGTATATAGTATGCATTTGTGAACGTACAGTGTCTTGCGAAAGTATTCACCCCCCTTGGCATTTTTCCTATTTTGTTGCCTTGCAACATGGAATTAAAATTGATTTTTTAGGGGTTTGTATCATTTGATTTACACAACATGCCTACCACTTTGAAGATGCAAAATATTTTTTATTGTGAAACAAACAAGAAATAAGACAAAAAAATACAGAAAACTTGAGTGTGCATAACTATTCACCCCCCCCCCCCCCCCCAAAGTCAATACTTTGTAGAGCCACCTTTTGCAGCAATTACAGCTGCAAGTCTCTTGGGGTATGTCTCTATAAGCTTGGCACATCTAGCCACTGGGATTTTTGCCCATTCTTCAAGGCAAAACTGCTCCAGCTCCTTCAAGTTGGATGGGTTCCACTGGTGTACAGCAATCTTTAAGTCATACCACAGATTCTCAATTGGATTGAGGTCTGGGCTTTGACTAGGCCATTCCAAGACATTTAAATGTTTCCCCTTAAACCACTCAAGTGTTGCTTTAGCAGTATGCTTAGGGTCATTGTCCTGCTGGAAGGTGAACCTCCGTCCCAGTCTCAAATCTCTGGAAGACTGAAACAGGTTTCCCTCAAGAATTTCCCTGTATTTAGCGCCATCCATCATTCCTTCAATTCTGACCAGTTTCCCAGTCCCTGCCGATGAAACACATCCCCACAGCATGATGCTGCCACCACCATGCTTCACTGTGGGGATGGTGTTCTCGGGGTGATGAGAGGTGTTGGGTTTGCGCCAGACATAGCGTTTTCTTTGATGGCCAAAAATCTCAATTTTAGTCTCATCTGACCAGAGTACCTTCGCCATATGTTTGGGGAGTCTCCCACGTGCCTTTTGGCGAACAACAAACGTGTTTGCTTATTTTTTTCTTTAAGCAATGGCTTTTTTCTGGCCACTCTTCCGTAAAGCCCAGCTCTGTGGAGTGTACGGCTTAAAGTGGTTCTATGGACAGATACTCCAATCTCCGCTGTGGAGTTTTGCAGCTCCTTCAGGGTTATCTTTGGTCGCTTTGCTGCCTCTCTGATTAATGCCCTCCTTGCCTGGTCCGTGAGTTTTGGTGGGCGGCCCTCTCTTGGCAGGTTTATTGTGGTGCCATATTCTTTCCATTTTTTAATAATGGATTTAATGGTGCTCCGTGGGATGTTCAAAGTTTCTGATATTTTTTTATAACCCAACCCTGATCTGTACTTCTCCACAACTTTGTCCCTGACCTGTTTAGAGAGCTCCTTGGTCTTCATGGTGCCTCTTGCTTGGTGGTGCCCCTTGGTGGTGTTGCAGACTCTGGGGTCTTTCAGAACAGGTGTATATATACTGAGATCATGTGACACTTAGATTGCACACAGGTGGACTTTATTTAACTAATTATGTGACTTCTGAAGGTAATTGGTTGCACCAGATCTTATTTAGGGGCTTCATAGCAAAGGGGGTGAATACATATGCACGCACCACTTTTCCGTTATTTATTTTTTAGAATTATTTGAAACAAGTTATTTTTTTCATTTCACTTCACCAATTTTGACTATTTTGTGTATGTCCATTACATGAAATGCAAATACAAATCCATTTCAATTACAGGTTGTAATGCAACAAAATAGGAAAAACGCCAAGGGGGATGAATACTTTTGCAAGGCACTGTATGTGGTGTGTGTATGCAGTGTATGTGCGTCACAAATACTTATGGTGTGTAAGTGTTTTCAGTGTGGTGTGTGTGTGTGTGCTCTGCGCTCCCTGTCTCCAGCTCCAGTGCCCATATATCAAATCTCCCGCCATGCCTGTGCCTCCAACCCCGCTGTGCAAATTTGTCCAAATTAGCCACGGCCCCACGGGGTGTGCGCTCACACACACACACACACACACACACACACACACACACACACACACACACACACACACACACACACACACACACACACACAAAGAGCCTCCACAGGGGAGGAATCCAGTGTGAAATGGGGGCTGCCACTGTGGGCAGATTAACCAATAATAAAGTGCATTTCACAGACACGCTGGCTCATAGAGGGGCCTGACGGCTCTAAGGCCAAGACAGAGCAGGGAGGGTCCACCCCAAATACCCCCTCCCCTCCGCCACACCCTCTTTCACTCAGTAAGCTACAGTCCACAGACACCTTCCCCAGTCTACCCTCCAAGCCCAAGTGCCCACACACACACACATACTGTACACACACGCATGCTTACATCCCTAAAACTCAAAACAAATCAACGTTTATTGGTTGCGTACACATATTTGCAGTTGTAGGTGCTGCGAAATGCTTGTGTTTCTAGCTCCAACAGTGCAGTAACACCTAGCATTACAAAACACACATAATCTAAAAAATTAAAAGAAAGAAATTAAGAAATATCAGAACTCTTCACCCCCCCACTACTGATCCTCAGAGCGGGGGCGGGGGTCGATGTGTGTGTGATCCTGTCCTCTTCACACCCCTGGGCTGGGCGGGCGATGTAAGACCCCTGGCAGAGCCCAGATTATCCCTCTAAGAGCCTTACACAGGACCCAGGCCCAGACCCAGGTTAGGGAGCCAGATGACAGTTTACACACAATAATACAGGATACCAATTCAACTGTCAATACCAGACTATTACATATAATACACACCCCTCCCCCAGGTATTAATGACAGAGGGCAAAACAACACGCAACCACACAGCAGAAAAACATGCTAAAATGATGAGCACACACGTATTGAGACAGAGACCTAGACTCAATGTGTGTGTGTGTAGGCTTATAGAAGACACTTAGGCATTCTAATCAGTCCCTCACATAAACACATGGCCACTCCTCCACACACTGTTTAGACTACACACATGTGCTTACACACTCACACATATCTTCACTATCCCACTACCTATGATGTCACCAACCATCTTACACCACTACACTTGTTCATCAGTTGGTGTGTGCATGTGGGATGCATCACTGACCAATGACCAGACAAAAAGAGGAGGGGAAAATGGGTAATTTGGTGAGAAGGCTTAGTAAGAAAACAACATTTCTACAATACATAGGATTAGTCAAGGAAAACCCAAAGGACTCTCCCCATTAGTTGGCTCCCTAATCTAGAGTTTGCTGGAAGGAAAGGAGAAGGAGAAAAGCGAGGGAGGGAGAAAGGAGAGGAGAGGAGAGATAGAGGAAAGTTCCTGTCTTATGATAGTAAACAAAAACTGAAATGAAAACAAAAACTAATCATGAAAAATCTATTTAGTAAACTGAAATAAAATAATGAACAAACCCGTTTGAAAAACAAAAACTCTACGGAAACTATTTTCTTTGACTCCAAAACGAACAAAAATAAAATAAAAACAATCATGAATTATGTTCAGTTATGTTCCTCTGACGCATGCCAGATCTTACAACGCCTGGATAGGTATTTTACGTATCAGCTAACCACATCATATTGTATAGCAGTCTGGGGCCCAACTGCACAGTCGATGACGTGGCATGAAACCATTGGTAGATGCATGTAACGTCTGAGCAGGTGAACACGACCATGATGTGGTTAGCGGATACATAAAATACCTATCCAGGTGTTGTAAGATCTGGCATGCGTCAGCAACGTCTGAGCAGAGAAACACGGGCATTGAGATGAGCGCAATGCTAGACTTTGCTCTCACACAGTGTATCTGCGCATATGCACCGGTGTGCTTCAAACTGCTACAACGTGGTAGCTACGGGACCAAAACAGCGGAGAGCTTCAACGTTCCTGGTTGTTGCGGAAATTTACCCACTACTACTGTTTACTTGATGCATCTACGTCATCTCGCTGAGTCTACCTTTAAAGACAACTTAACCTATGACCTGACCCATCATCTTATGCATTACTGCCCCACAGTGGCAACAACTGACATCCCCCAAAACACAAAAACTATACAAACACATAAATGCCTCCAACGCATAAGCTACTTTCTGTCCCTAACGCTAAAGCTAAATAATATAAAAACGAAATAGAAATGTTTTTATAAAACTTAAACTAAATAAAAACCAGTAAATCTGATCTGAAAACTAAAAGAAACTAAACTGATTTTCAAATAAAAATCGTAAAACTATATAATAGAAATAAAATGTAATAGTAAACCCCCAAAACTATAATAACCTTGGTGTATTGTTTGTGTGTCATCTGGAAGTGGCGTTGGGAGTGAGGATGTGTATATGTACAGTACCAGTCAAAAGTTTGGACACACCTACTCATTCCAAGGTTTTTCTTTATTTTTATTATACATTGTAGAATAATAGTGAAGATATCAAAACTATGAAATAACACAAATGGAATCATGTAGTAACCAAAAAAGTGTTAACCTCTTAAGGATTGGACCTTTTTTTCCCAATTTTCGCCTAAAATGACAAAATCTAACTGCCTGTAGCTCAGGACCTGAAGCAAGGATATGCATATTCTTGATACCATTTGAAAGGAAACACTTTGAAGTTTATGGAAATGTGAAATTAATGTAGGAGAATATAACACATTAGATCTGGTAAAAGATAATACAAACCAAAAAAAAAGCGTGTTTTATTTATTTATTTTTTATCATCTTTGAAATGCAAGAGAAAGGCCACAATATAATATTGCAGTTTAGGCGCAATTTAGATTTTGGCCACTACATGGCAGCAGTGTGTGTGCAAAGTTTCAGATTGATCCAGTGAAGCATTGCAATACTGGACTATTTTGTATCAAGTCTGCCCAAATGTGCCAAATTGGTCAATTGATACATTTTCAAGTACATAACTATAGAGAGAATACAAAAATGATATGGTAATACAAATTATAAGTTTACACACTCCCAGGAATGCCGGGCGGGGTGGGTGTGGAGCCAGAGACAGCAGGGGTTCAAACTGTAGAACCCAGTTCCTACATATGAATATAAACATTTATTTTATCAAACAAAACTATGCTACATTTTATCTCTGGGACCCTTAGGATGACAAATCAGATCAAGATTACTGAATGTAAGTACATTATTTACCTTCAGAGGTGAATGTATCAAACCAGTGCCGTGATAAGTTTTTTTTTTTAAATGCTTCACAGAGTTCAAATAACAGACACATCTCAACATCAACTGTTCAGAGGAGACTGCATGAATCAGGCCTGCATGGTTGAATTGCTGCAAAGAAACCACTACTAAAGGACACCAATAATAAGAAGAGACTTCCTTGGGCCAAGAAACACGAGCAATGGACATTAGACTGGTGGAAATCTGTCCTTATGTCTGATGAGTCCATGTCTTTGTGAGACGCAGTGTAGGTGAATGGATTATCTCTGCATGTGTGGTTCCCACCGTGAAGCATGGAGGAGGAGGTGTGATGGTGCTTTGATGGTGACACTGTCTGTGATTTCTTTAGAATTCAAGGCACACTTAACCAGCAATGCTACCACAGCATTCTGCTCCCGAGTGGCGCAGCGGTCTAAGGCACTGCATCTCAGTGCTTGAGGCGTCACTACAGACCCCCTGGTTCGATTCCAGGCTGTATCACAACCGGCCGTGATTGGGAGTCCCATAGGGCGGCGCACAATTGGCACAACGTCGTCCGGGTTTGGCCGGTGTAGGCCATCATTGTAAATAAGAATTTGTTCTTAACTGACCTGCCTAGTTAAATAAAGGTAAAATAAAAATAAATAAATACAATTCTGCAGCGATATGCTATCCCATCTGGTTTGCGCTTAGTGGGACTATCATTTGTTTTTCAACAGGACAATGACCCAAAACACACCTCCAGGCTGTGTAAGGGCTATTTGACCAATAAGGAGAGTGATGGAGTGCTGCATCAGATGACCTGGCCTACACAATCACCCAACCTCAACCCAATTGAGATGGTTTGGGATGAGTTGGATCGCAGAGTGAAGGAAAAGCAGCCAACAAGTGCTCAGCATATGTGGGAACTCCTTCTAGACTGTTGGAAAAGCATTCCTCATGAAGCTGGTTGAGAGAATGCCAAGAGTGTGTAAAGCTGTCATCAAGGCAAAGGGTGGCTACTTTGAAGAATTTAACACTTTTTCGGTTACTACATGATTCCATATGTGTTATTTCATAGTTTTGATGTCTTCACAATTATTCTACAATGTAGAAAATAGTAAAAATAAACACCCTTGAATGAGGAGTCGTGTGTGTCTAAGGAAAGGGGGGTTGGCTATTTTGACAGATCTGGTCGTGTTATCTGGCGCGGTAAATCCGCCTAAACCTGGCGCTAATGTCTTGGTGGGGGGATGGAGGGATGTGATGGGGGTGAGAGCGATTAATAAGGAATCGCTCCAAAAGGCTTTAGAGCCGCTAAGATTCTTAACCCAGTTAACCTCCCTTGGCGGAGGTGATGATGGTGAATGTAAAATGTCCCCCTGTAATGTTTGTGTTGACGTAATAGCAGTTATATTGGTTTGATTTAGCTGCAGTATCAATCCCTCCCTGAGGTTTGTAGGTCAGGTTTTTGGACCGGGAATGACAGAGAAGTGACAGAACAGGGAGTGTCATATCTACGTAGCTAATGTAGGAAATAGACCAAAATGATATTAGTTAGATTTTACATGACATGAGTTTGAATGTCTGGTTAGTTTACTGTATTCGTCATTTTCAGTGGCTGCTCTACGATCTAGCAAGGTCCAGGCAGAAGCTTGATTGTAAATGGTTAAACATGTTTTTGTTTACCCTCTGGAAAGGAGGGAGGAGGAAGGTAATCATTGTGTTTGGCTGTCAATCGTTCTTTCACTCCCTCTCTGTCACTGTCTCCCCTAATGCGAATTCGATCTTTAACACAGACACTATACACACCGAGATGTAAGAAGCTCTCCAAACCTCCACACACACACAACTTGAGATCCGGAAATGATGTACTTCATCATATAAGTCAAGGGGCTTGCCTTAGGTCAAGAGCAATGACAATGCTTATTCAGATTTACTACATACAAGTATTCCAGCAGGCTAAAATAGCACTAAAATAGCAACAAAGAGTGAACTACCAAACACATGATATGATGCCTACATCAGCCAGAGTAGGTCTGCAGGCCTGTAAATCAATATAACCCTGGGCACCTACAGACAGGACAGCGTCAGCGTATTGTGAAGGGACCGCCAATGTCCTGACAACACCGGAGGTAAACAGATATAACTATTCACGGCTAACACACACACACACACACACACACACACACACACACACACACACACACACACACACACACACACACACACACACACACACACACACACACACACACACACACACACACACACACACACACACACACACACACACACAGTAATGCCTTGCCATGTAAATGCATCAGTCCTAGCCTAGCCCTTGGCAGTGTGAGGTGTAATATTTCCTTAATGTAATGGGGTTTGATCAGGGGTGTTGGGTGTCCGATAGGCCTGCTGTTTTATTAGCACAACGAGCACTCTGGGGGTCTCCAGTTCATGCTGCCCTGCCCCACCCGAGCTCTCGCCGACACCACACACACACACGCACGCACGCACGCACGCACGCACGCACGCACATTGCTGTTAAAGCTTGTCTGTATTGCCCGATAACCACAGAAGGATCTTCAATCGGAGCAAGCCTTGTGCAAAACAATACAACAATAGTGTGTGTGTGTGGCGAATGACAGTGGTGGCTCCAGATACCGGATCTAGATGAAGAGCATCGATGCCACTCACCCCCTCCAAATCCAACCACCATTCATATCCCACAACCCTCCACAGTCCACATCCTACCACTAGCCATACTGCTGTTTCCATGTTGTCTAAACCTCCATGCAAGTATTGAACATTCAGAACCCAGACCATTCAGCCCTCAACCTGAGCTCGAAGTATGGAGCCATCAACAGAAGCTGGGAGATATTTCATAAGGCAATCCAAACACTATCACTGTGTGTCCCAAATGGCACACTATTCCTTATATAGTGCACTACCTATGCCCTATGGGTCCTTGTTGAAAGTAGTACACTATATAGGGAATAGGGTGCCATTTGCGAACAGGCTCATTGTTTCTGAATGTCAAATAGAATTGATTATTCCAAAGATTTGCCATATGGCCTAAAAGCTTTGATATGTGATCCACTCATCCTACTGGATGTTGTTAGGGCTCAGTGAGTTACTATCAGACCCCTGGCTACACACAGAGAAAGTCAATGTGAAATATGAACAACATCATATGAGCAGCTAGCTGGGGTTTCTAAAGAGCTTCCTATGGAGTCTTCTAGAAAACACTATCTAGGGAGTAATATCAATCCGAGTATAGAAGTGGTCCAGACAATGAGTATAGGATCCAGCTTATAGACAGTATGATATTTATATTGGATGGCTGATGATTCAGCTTATAACAGATTATATTCATATCCAGTGCTATTACAGGGGTATGTGTCTTGGTCGAATGTGACAGAGTTGGCACTGGGAAAAATAAAGTTACAGATCAAGACTAATTGTTTCTGTGGACTTGAGGCACACACAGTGTTGCCATAACGGGTTGGAGGTGAGTCAGCTGCATTCTTCCTGGAAGTGAAGTTGTGTGGAAAGCACCGGAATAACTTGGCCAGTGGGAGTCTGGGACGACACAGAGACGACAGGACTGCTGACCCCTGAGATACAACTTCACCCAGACACAACATTCTCCAGAACACACTGCTGCTGCTAGTTCCCACCCCTCCCCGCTCCTGATGGATTACCCCTGTCCATGGGGTCACACAGGGATGGACCAGCTCATCTTCCAGAGACAGGGGGGTGGACATGGGACTGAGGAGTGGGTCTACCCTAACCCCACATTCAGATAGGCTTGGGTTTATTTAAACCCATATGAAGATAACAAATGAGTGTGTGTGTGTGTGTGTGTGTGTGTCAGTGTTGCTGCTGACACTTCTGACAGGGCCCGAGAAACATGTCCTGAATTCTTGAGGGGGAGCCCAAGCCGTTATCAAGGAGGGGTGGGGGATTTATATCACATCCTTCTCAGTCACCACGGCGACAGGCATATGCGTGGGCTACCTGAACCGGTGACCACCTGCCGTCACCCCCCTAGCCTCGACACTTTAGACTGATTGGGCCACGGCAACTGCAACAGCTGGCTAAGGATTAGGTGTGTGCGTGCGTTCAGGGGGGTTAGCTAGTGGCAGGCTGACAGACAGAAGAGGAGGAGGAGAGAGGCCTTTTCTGGACTAGTGGGTCCTGGCCAGCCCCCAGCACCTGTCACCCCAACGCCCCCAGACCCCAATCGCGCCCTGCCCTGCTAAGCTGGGGTGAGTACAGCGCTAACCCCACGTGGTCGTATCTGGCCCTGCCCTTCTCACCCAAACTGGACTGGCTGGCTGAGCTGAGCCCCCAATACAGGTTCCTAGAAACGCAAGCCCACAAATTGCAAGCACAAACACCTACTAGTACATACTGACACACACGCACAGACACACGCTGCAGAGCTACTGTAGGATCAATGTGCTATTCATATAGGACTTATCAACACATGCTGCGGGTGAAAAAGGGCTGGTGATTTTACACCCTGATCCACCCCAGCTCCCCTGCTTCTGCTGAAGAGCACTGCTCACCTCTGACAGCTCTATCAGGCTCAACACACTCACATACAGATGCAATGCACCTCAACAGCCACAGCCCATTGTTGAGATAGCTTGGCTGTATTTGAGGTACCGGTACTAAACTCTAGTCCGACGTGATATCACACTATATTGAATTTGTCTACCTATTGCAATGCGATGGTGAATCTTTTTTTTTGTTGAGTTTGTTTATTTGCAAGATTCCCTGTTCACCCACCCCTGGGCTGCTAGTGGTGGTAGTAGGTCTGGCCCTGGGCAGTTCTCTGTGATGAAGACCAGACCTGGGCTCTGCTTCCACTCACACCATGCTCACACTGCATCAAAAGACCAGAGCAATCTCACACATACACACGGTTCCAGCCCTGTCAGGCCTTTTACCAAGCATAGATTGCATTACACAGAGAGAGAGAGAGATCGAGAGAGAGATCGAGAGAGAGATCGAGAGAGAGATCGAGAGAGGAGGGGATTTCACACGGTGTATGTCTGGCTGTCGTGTCAAAATGAACAGTGATTAAGTGAAAAAGGATAACTGGGAAAAGATAAAACATCCCCATGCAGCCTGGGCCGGGACACAGACCCACTCCCCTGGCTTTCTCCCTGGGCCGGGACACAGACCCACTCCCCTGGCTTTCTCCCTGGGCCGGGACACAGACCCACTCCCCTGGCTTTCTCCCTGGGCCGGGACACAGACCCACTCCCCTGGCTTTCTCCCTGGGCCGGGACACAGACCCACTCCCCTGGCTTTCTCCCTGGGCCGGGACACAGACCCACTCCCCTGGCTTTCTCCCTGGGCCGGGACACAGACCCACTCCCCTGGCTTTCTCCCTGGGCCGGGACACAGACCCACTCCCCTGGCTTTCTCCCTGGAATTTCATAAGATCCACAGGAGTGCTAGCCCAGGCCGTAAAACAGAAACTAGACTTTACAAGGCTGCTCCTTTCTGTTTGAACACAGAGTCAGCAGCACAATAATGTCACGCTACAGCAGTAAATGTCAGAAGGCCAATTTTCACCATGGTCGCATCTCAAATGGCACCCTATTCCCCTATAAAGTGCACTAATTTTGACCAGAGCCCTATAGGCCCTAGTCAAAAGTAGTGCACTATGTAGGGAATAGGGTGCCATTTAGGACAGAGGCCATGTCTCTCCTACAGAGTGTTAGTCTGTCTGGCCAGTCTCATATTAGCTGGTACCAATATCGCTGATGGCAGAAAAAAACACCCTGAGATCAAGTCCTGCTATAAATCACAAGTAAGCTTTAGTGAAAAAAGCTTGGTCTCTCTTAAACATCACTCTTTTAACGCAATATAAATGTTTATACGCATGCAATATAAACATTTATATGCATCCCCCCGCATACACTCAGACACGCACACTCAGACACGCACACACAGAAAGATGAGACGGACCATCCATTCACGTAACAACCCTGAAAAATTCCACTGGTCAAACTTCAAAGTGAAGTGTTGTCTGGTAATTCATGGCGAGAGCTAAGCTCACTCCTTACTGCTAGTAAGATTTTCTACTTTGATATGAATTAACAAAGAAAGAAAAATCTGATGTGAGTTAGCCCATTGACTGCTGCAGGCCTCCTCCTTTAGAGAAGAGATTTACTGGTCTGAACACTCCCTCCTGTTTGATCCTAGAGGACTACAGTTACCAGGGATGCGTCCCAAATGGCACCCTATTCCCTACATGGTGTACTACTTTTGACCAGAGCACTACATAGGGAATAGCGTGCCATTTGGGATGCAGCCGTTATGCTAGCAGAACGTGCTGTTGAGGTCCTACATCTGTTTCCTATTGCTCTGTGGCCTCGGCCAATGGTGATTTATGCTGGTCATCAGAACGATGCTTCTATAACAATAGAGGATTATTATTATTATCTAAAGTAATGTCGCCGTAATTCAGACAAGCTCAAACACAAAGCACCCTCCTCTCTGGGAACTAACTCTGGTTTATTTCACTATTTGGGATGATGACTGTGCAACAGGGAGTGTTGCATAGAGAATGTATTTTGTCTTCACAGTTTGGTAAGAGTGATCAAAACAATAGGTTGGGCGTACATACTGTAGAAGTTCTACAGAGCAAGATAAACCAATGCACCTAGGTGATAAGTGCTGGCATTCGCTCAGTGTTTTTCTCATACGAGAAACATCAGGGAGAGAGAGAGAAAAAGACTCCCCACAAAACTGTGACGATTTGTCACCTCATCCTTCAAGAAGGCAAAGCCCAGTGTACACTCCTCCACACAGACACCATCTAACTAATGGCTCTGGTTTGGTAAGAGGTAAAGTGGCCCAGACTCCAAACGCCTCTCTCCACTAGACAAAGAGAGTGAGGGAACGGTAAAGGGAGGGATAGGGGGAGAAATGGGAGGATTACCTGTAGGAGGTGAAGTCTCCTCTGACACACACACACACACACACACACACACACACACACACACACACACACACACACACACACACACACACACACACACACACACACACACACGGGATCAGCGCCTCAGGCAGTGGAGTTTTTCTGAGTGGATCCTGAAGTGTGTGTGTCTGGACTGGCCCACTGTCTAGCCTGAGTCAATGGTGGGCTTAGCCCCCATCCAAGACAGGGCCTGCTACACTAGCTCACACACAGATACTGCCTGCCTCCCCACACACTCACACACACACACACACAGATACTGCCTGCCTCCCCACACACACACACACACACACACACACACACACACACACACACACAGATACTGCCTGCCCCCACACACACGATCACAAAACAAACACACACCTTAAGCTCCCCAGTCAGGTGGGGGGTATGAAGGGGGAGTACTTCAGTAGCAGTGAGTGTAAACCAGCCATAGTACTAACCAAACAGTGGGAGTTGATGACATGTTAGATATATGAGTGGTTTTCTTTAGCAGTGCGTGCAGTGTATGTGGACTTCACCTCTACTTCCTAAGAGCTCAATCTCTCCCCCTCCTCCTCTCCCCCTCCTCCTCGGAACAATTCATTGATTTGCAGTGAGTAAGTCTCCCCATCACTCCCCTCTTTCGCATTAAGAGACTTAGGGTGCCAGCTCGTGCTCACGCACACACACAAACACACACATTTTCTGAGTCTCCCAGCGCTTTAAACCACTGCTTGTGTGTCCACTCCTTCCTGCAGCCTGTGGGACAGACCTGTCCGCTCACACCTCACACACGTGGCAGTGTTTGGGTGGTCCACACACGTACACTTACACACACACACACACAAATCACAGGCTAATTAGTGTAACACTCCACGTGGTGACAGTTTCACCCCATGGGGGATGACGGCCACAGGCACAGTTGGTCCACAGGTGTGTGTGTCTGGGGGAGGTTGAGAGGGTGTAGTTCTCATGTGTCAAAGATATCTTTAACAACTCATCACCCTAGATCTCTCTGGGGCTTTGACTTGAATAAATAAGAACACACACAGCTCACACCACAGACACACAGCTCACACCACAGACACACAGCTCACACCACAGACACACAGCTCACACCACAGACACACAGCTCACACCACAGATACATCTCACACCACAGACACACATCTCACACCACAGACACACAGCTCACACCACAGGCCAGACACAGGGCTTCAAATTGATAAATTGTAGTGTTTCAAAGAGAACGACAGTAACTTATTGTTTTAGCACAAGCTTTTACTGGGTAAATCGGGTAAATCTTGTGCCCCTGCCACCCGGCCTGTGTGGATCCAACATGGCCACCACCAGCCCAGAGGGACAGCATGCCACAAGACTAGCCAGACCACCTAGAACTGGACTTGGAGCCACGGCATAGCTTACTGTGTGTGAAGGCTTAGATTATTATGACTGCACTCCCTGCCATAGCTAAATTTAAGCGTTCCCATAAAGTGTAGCAGAAATAAGACTTGGGAATGATCTGGCCTGAGGGGGAGAGGGAATGTGTGTGAATGAGTAGAGGGGGGTGTTTGTTAGAGGTCCTCTCAGTGGTCAGAGCTGTCGCACAGTCCAGCGATAATAATAGGATGTGTAACGCTCAGCTCACTAGGCTAAAGCTGGACTTCCCACGTTTCCCTCTACTTGCCCGCTGGTGACACTAATATCATGGTTTTACCCTCCTCTTCCCTCCCTCCCCTCCTCTTCCTCCCTCCCCCTCCAACGCTTCCCTTGAGTATTCACAGGACTTCTAAGCAAGAAAAAATATATACAAAAAAACAACAACACTTTCAGGCTACCGCTAGTTCAGACAGTTCCCATGGAAACTGCACATTCCTTGTTTATCTTCAATTATAAATAACTTTGGGAAGAGAAGGATCAATATGTTCCCTCAGACCAGATGAGGGGAAAAGAGAGAGAAGGAGGAAGAGAGAACGAAGGAAGAAGAAAAAAAGCGTGAGAAATTTGACGACATTTGGCATCTCTCAGTGACAGGTCCCAGTGTGTCTTTCCCATGGCCTTTTATACAGTAGCTGGGTCCTGCTGTATAACTCATTTCTCCGCTGTTTTAACACTGACCCCAAAATGGCTGCTAAGGAGCCACACCAAGGCTGCAGTCTGCACTGTAAGACAGGGCTCAGGAGATAAACTGGGAGCTTTGTAGTGTACAGTATAAAGACTTAAAACCCAGGCTTTAAAAGGGAAAATCAAGGTCACCAGTCCTAGGCTGTGTACCAAATGGCACCCTAAGCCCTATGGGCCCTGGTCAAAAGTAGTCCACTATGTAGGGAATAGGGTGCCATTTGTGACGTAGTCCTAGTGCTTGCCTTGGCTCCCTTCTCTCTTTTCAAAGGATTTCCTCATGGTTTCTGTCAGAGATTCACGGCGGCCATCTTTCAGCCATCATTAGAAGCTATCCTTACCACAGGACTGGAAGCTATAATTTACTTTCGACGGAAAGAAAAAGTTGTCAAAACTCAATTAAATGCAAAAATACGGAGAGAGAGTGCGAATGAGAGAATGTTGGAAAGCCATAACATAATATCACAGTCTTTCTTTGCCCTAAAATAGGAAACAGTGAAACCATCCCCATCAGACAGGCGATTTGGAGGGGAAATTATGTGAATCAGTGACCCTGGCTGCATCCCAAATTGCACCCTATTCTCTATATAGTGCACTACCTTTGACCAGAGCCCTATAAGTACTGCACTATATAGGGAATAGAGTGCCATTTGAGGGTTGTAGTTGACACACAAAAAATCACTCCTCTGCTGTCTCAATGAGGGATGGCCACATTAAAATCGGATAAAGAATCAAGGAAAATGAAATATATTGTGGAAACTGGTAAGTCATAATTAGAGAAAATATTAGTAAAAGACAAAAATACCATTGATTTGGTAAAATTAAGTGAGTTTTTAGAACATAATGAGTGATAGAAAAGAAAAGTCACATTCAAGTTCAAGAGTATTCATAGTGTCTTTATATTGGCTAACTAAATACTAAGCAGCTTGGACTTTAACAACAGTTCAACAACAAAGATAGTTTCTTGTGGTCTGTAATACGCAATAACACTACATAATTCAACGATCCATACAGTTCTCAGCCAGGTCAGTGGCTTTTGTTTCCTCAGTTCTGCTGTGTAGCAACAGAAACCCTGTAAAAGTCCTGTCAGTCCAGCCCTCTCCCTCTGCTCTGCCCTCCACTACTGGAAAGATCATCATCTCTCTATCGCTCTCTTTTATTTCACAGGGGATTTAATAAAGAAGGGAGCATGGAGGAGAGGCAGGGTGTTAGCTGTTAAAATAATCCCTAGTACAGGAGACAGGGTTGTAGATAGGATACAGGCCTGGGGGATAGTGCTAGGACAGTGGATGGGTGATAGGTTAGCAGCGCTGGTTCTGGGCCCAGCGGTAGGGGTAGGGCTAGGTCTGGTTCAGGGTCTAGGTGAACTGTAGTGCTACAGTAGGTCTGAGACATTAACCAGAGGAGTCTGTGGTGCAGTGGAGCGGTCCAGCTGTCTCTCTCTCTCCTTCCTCCTCTCTCTCTCTCTGTAATCTGGTCTGATTTATAGTCTCTCTATTCCTGCCTCTCTGGTGCTGGGGAGGGCCTCCCTGCCTGAGACAGCCTGGCGTCCCCCCGACACACAGACACAGTAGTCCAGTACTCATATATACTGTAATCCTACGCCTACAGGCACATACACACACCTCTCACCTATTAACTATTGCTGTACATATATTATTCTATCCATATACTGTCCATAATGTCTATTCATCCCATCATATACATACATATTTATATTCCGGACTCTGACATTGCTCGTCCTAATATTTCTTAATTCCATTATTTTACTTTTTAGATTTGCGTGTATTGTTAGGTATTACTGCACAGTTGGAGCTAGGAACACAAGAATTTCGCTACACCTGCAATAACCTCTGCTAAATATGTGTATGCGGCCAATAACATTTGATTTGGAGGGGAGAGTACACACACAGCCCACATGACCCTGTGACAGTAGAGTCCACATCTATCTCTTCAGGGTTGTGAAATATGGTTTGATAAATGGGAAATGATTCCTGCTCTCTCTTTGCTTTACTCTTCACATTGTCACAGCAGATATGGCCCCACACCATTCATCCACTATCAGCATGTGTAAAGACATAGCGATAGCATACCAGTGCAGGAAAGTCCATTCATAATACCCCTGTCCCTTTTCTATCTAACTCCTGTCTAATCCTATGGTGAGAAAACACAGTGTAAGTCCACAAAGATACCACATGACCAATGACTTGACCAAAGCACATACCAGTGCCTTCAGTGTTTCCCCTAGCATTACTTAGGTTGGGTGGACCAACTAGCAATTTACATACGCACGTACGCTCACGCTCACACAAGCACGCTCACACACAAATTCCCACCCCCACATAGTCACTACTTTACCAGAACACTCTGTGCTACCTGTGTGATTAGCTACAGTATGAGTAACATCAGATAGCGTGCTAGTAGGAGGTGGGGAGGGGGACAGAAAATGTCGGAGGGTAAACATTGTTGTAACCCCAGGTAGTGCATCTGGGATGTAGTATACAAGGGTATGGTTCCTGAACGGCACCCTATTCCCTTTATAGTGCACTACTTTTGATGAGGGCCCATAGAGCTCTAGTCAAAAGTAGTGCCATATATAGGGAATAGGGGTCATTTGGGAGGCAGTCGAGGGGGTATCTAGCACAGAACAGTCTGCTCCTACTGGCTTTTAATTGTCTCTTGGGGGGTAGCGGCAGCCATGATTCAGCCTTTCAAATTAAATTGGCGACATCATAAAAGCAGACCTGGGGGGGGTCAAGCAAAGTTCAGACCTTGGAGACACACACATAGACAGACGCACAGAAGCTGACGCGCACACACACACACACTCAGACACAGTCGCGCATACACACACGCTCGCAGATGTACATACACTTCCACACATATGCACGCAGACAAAGACACACCCTCTCCCTGCCTGCTTCCCCTGGCCTCAACTTCTACTACTGGGTGAGATGGGCTACATTCCATTTTCAAAAAATTTGCCCCCCCCCCTCCCTCTCCTCTTCTCTGTCTTTGTTAACTCCCCTTGTGGATTTGAAACCACAGGGTAGGTATAAGCAACAGCTGCACCTCGTTTCCACCATGTTGATTTCACCTATCCCGTCCTGTGTGATTTGTGAAGAGGAAGGGAGCAAGGAGTAGTAGGGAGGGCAGGGGATAAACTTCTGGAATGAAACTCAGCCCAAAGCTTTGAAAAAACGTGCTCCTATCTCTGCTGTTCTGGCAGACAAGAATTAGTGTGTGAAAGTGACCTCCTCTCTTAACAGTCATATTCTCAGGCAGAGGGAGGAGAGGGGTGGAGGAAGGAGAGGGATGGAGTGAGGGGGGAGGAGAGGGCTTGGAGGGAGAAGGGGGATGGAGGGGATGGATGGATGGAGGGAGGGAGGGAGGGAGGGGAGAGGGAGGGAGGGAGGGGGAGAGGGAGGGAGGGAGGGAGGGGGGAGGAAAGGGTTGGATGGAGGGGGGAGGAGAGGGAGGGAGGGAGGGGGGAGGAAAGGGTTGGATGGAGGGGGGAGGAGAGGGAGGGAGGGAGGGGGGAGGAGAGTGATGGAGGGAGGGGGGGAGGAGAGGGCTTGGAGGGCCAGAACAGCCAGAGTTCAACCTGAGCCTAATTTTAAAATCGCTCCATCTCACTTTCTTGCTCTCACTCTCTCTATCACAGAAAGAAGGGACCCTGATCGGTGGGAAGCTGCAGGCTGGAAGAGAGCTGTGTGTGTGTCCGCGAGTCGCGGGAGTACAGCCTGGTAAGACATTAGCGATTGCATTCCCACCCTGCGGCAATCCCCTCCTCTGTCACCCAGTTTGCCCTCCATCCCCCACCCCTCCCCTCACCCCGGCTCTCCAACCCCAGGCCAGAGGGTCCAGGCTTTTCCCAGGGCTATGCCCAGCTTCCCACAATATTTCTTCCTCTCCGTCTCCCTCTCTCGCTACTCATTTGCTTTCTCCATCCTCTCTCTCCATCTTTCTTATCTTGCTCCGCCACACCACCCACCTCAGCTTCTTGCCTTTCCCAGGGCTGGTCCTGGTCCTCCTTGGGTACCACCTCTCTTTGACCAGATCTCTTTAATGAGAGGAGAGGCCCTAGAGGACTGCCCTGCCCACATACAATGCCTGGACCCAGGTGGAACAGCCCCTAACAGCCACCCAACACCCAGACAATCAATGTGTGTGTGTACACCCACGTGTGCAAGAATGTGTGTGAGACTGAATCACCTGCACACTGTACAGTTGAAGTCGGAAGTTTACATACAGTTAGGTTGGAGTCATTAAAACTCATTTTTCAACCACTCCACACATTTCATGTTAACAAACTATGGTTTTGGCAAGTCGGTTAGGACATCTACTTTGTGCATGACAAAAGTAATTTTTCCAACAATTGTATACAGACAGATTATTTCACTTATAATTCGCTGTATCACAATTCCAGTGGGTCAGAACACTAAGTTGACTGTGCCTTTAAACAGCTTGGAAAATTCCAGAAAATGATGTCATGGCTTTAGAAGCTTCTGATAGGCTAATTGACATAATTTGAGTCAATTGGAGGTGTACCTGTGGATGTATTTCAAGGCCTACCTTCAAACTCAGTGCCTCTTTGCTTGACATCATGGGGAAATCAAAAGAAATCAGCCAAGAACTCAGAAAAAAAATGGTAGACCTCCACAAGTCTGGTTCATCCTTGGGAAAAATGTCCAAACGCCTGAAGGTACCACGTTCATCTGTACAAACAATAGTACGCAAGTATAAACACCATGGGACCACGCAGCCTTCATACCGCTCAGGAAGGAGACGCGTTCTGTCTCCTAGAGATGAACGTACTTTGGTGCGAAAAGTGCAAATCAATCCCAGAACAACAGCAAAGGACCTTGTGAAGATGCTGGAGGAAACAGGTACAAAAGTATCTATATCCACAGTAAAATGAGTCCTATATTGACATAACCTGAAAGGCCGCTCAGCAAGGAAGAAGCCACTGCTCCAAAACCGCCATAAAAAAGCCAGACTACGGTTTGCAACTGCACATGGGGACAAAGATCGTACTTTTTGGATAAATTAAACAAAAATAGAACTGTTTGGCCATAATGACCATCGTTATGTTTGGAGGAAAAAGGGGGACGCTTGCAAGCCGAAGAACACCATCCCAACCGTGAAGCACGGGGGTGGCAGCATCATGCTGTGGGGGTGCTTTGCTGCAGGAGGGACTGGTGCACTTCACAAAATAGATGGCATCATGAGGAAGGATATTATGTGGATATATTGAAGCAACATGTCAAGACATCAGTCAGGAAGTTAAAGCTTGGTCGCAAATGGGTCTTCCAAATGGACAATGACCCCAAGCATACTTCCAAAGTTGTGGCAAAATGGCTTAAGGACAACAAAGTCAAGGTATTGGAGTGGCCATCACAAAGCCCTGACCTCAATCCTATAGAAAATGTGTGGGCAGAACTGAAAAAGCGTGTGCGAGCAATGAGGCCTACAAACCTGACTCAGTTACACCAGCTCTATCAGGAGGAATGGGCCAAAATTCACCCAACTTATTGTGGGAAGCTTGTGGAAGGCTACCCGAAACGTTTGACCCAAGTTGAACAATTTAAAGGCAATGCTACCAAATACTAATTGAATGTATGCATGTAAACTTCTGACCCACTGGGAATGTGATGAAAGAAATAAAAGCTGAAATAAATCACTCACTCTACTATTATTCTGACATTTCACATTCTTAAAATAGTAGTGATCTTAACTGAGGGAATTTTTACTAGGATTAAAAGTCAGGAATTGTGAAAAACTGAGTTTAAATGTATTTGGCTAAGGTGTATGTAAACTTCTGACTTCAACTGTATGTGTGCACATGCATGCCTCTCTTCATGTGTGTGTAGCAGATTGAGTGTGTTGGTGGGGGGGTGGGGTGGGGTGGGGCGGGGCGGGGGGTGTGGTGAGGAGTTAATTGTGACGTGTGCCACCCTAGGTGTCAGGACAGATCCTGATTTTGCCAAGGCAGACGCTCTTATGTGAGGTGTGTGTTTGTGTTGATGTGAGGAGAGTGGAGGAGACAGTGGGACAGCTAGCCAAGCCAGCCAGACCAGAGGTGTCACAAACACTTTCTCTCCTTTAATAAGGGAGTTGCAGCAGCTAGAGGCACACTATTGTGTGTGTGTGTGTATACCTGTGTGGTGTGTGTGTGGGGGGAGGGCTGTGGAGCAGACAGGCACAGAAAGGTCAGGTAGAGCCTCATGCTCTTCCAACCAGGAACACATCAGTAGTCAAACAGGGCCCATGTGTGTAAGCTGTATATTATGCAATATATTCCAATACACAATGAAATAGACCAAGGGAGAGAGAAATCCACACCAAGCCTAGAGTAGAGTGAGTGACTGACTGACTGGTGTGGGGGTGATGTGTGTGATTTATCCCCTGTTACCACTGGTTCCCCCTGGTCTCTCCCTGTGAGAAATGTCCTCCGGTGGCCCCCATAGCAGAGGAGAAATGACTAACTGTGGCTGTTTCCCAAATGGCAACCTATTCCCTACATAGTGCAATACTTTTGACCAGAGCCCTATGGACCAGCTCAAAAGTAGTGCACTGTACAGGGAATAGGGTGCCATTTGGTACACAGCCTGTGGCACAGGGACCAGGGCTGATGTTTGGTTCCCAGGCTAGCCTCTGTTTATCCTGGGCTATTTCAGGGAGCCAACTCTGTTGCCCTCTGAGCCCTATCCTACCCCCTCCCTCCTCCTCTCACCCCTCTTTTCTCATCCACTTCCTTCTTGCTCACCCTCCCTCCATCCCTTCCTCTCTGGAGGCTTGGGTTATGTGAACGGCCAGGGAGGAGTGAGAAAGAAGAGGATTGAGGAAGAGGAAGGGGAGGAGAGAGAGCGGGAGAGAAAGAGAGAGAGTGCCAAGTATGCTGCTGAGGGGTCCACAGTCGCCACATTCCCTACAGACTGTATAGTTGTAGTGTGTGTGTGTGTGTGTGTGTGTGTGTGTGTGTGTGTGTGGGTGCGCGTGCTTTCCTGCGTGCATTTGTGTCGGAGCGGGGGCCAAGTCTCACACTTGTGCTTCCTGACCTGGCAGTCATTCACAGAGACCCCACTAAGTGCTACTTCCTATATGCTCTGTCATTTCATAATAATCTTACTACGTCCACTTCCTCCACTAAACACACAGCTAGACGCCTGAGTCAGACAGCCTCACCAAGCTACTCTGCAACCCCTCTCTTTCCCAATGTCCACTCCCACCCACACACTCGGAAATACCCTCTCTTAGTCTGTTGACTGATTTAGATTTGCTACCCAACTCTACCTCTCTCTCTCTCCCTCTTTCCCACTCTCCCTCCCTCTCTCTATCCTCTGTTCCCTTTCTCTCTCCAGCTGTTTTCTCCATCTTTTCTCTCTCTATTATGTGTGGTCTACGTTTGGCACGCATCCCTAACTGACCCTCTAAACAAACCCATGTTAATGTGTTGTAATCTCCACCCTAGACAGCCTCACATGAAAGGAGCATGGCTGCATCCCAAATGGCACACTATTCCCTATTCCAGGGCCCATAGGGCTCTGACCAAAAGTACTGCAGTATATAGGGAATAGGGTGCCACTTAGGACATAGACCAGCTTTCATTGGACCTACGCACTTAGAGTAAGAAACATCTCCATCCGCTCTTCAACAGGTCCTGGAGTATCAGTTTACTGACCGGTGGATAGATAGCGGAGAGGAGATATCTAGTTAAGGTGTTGAATGTTGCTGTTGGTTGATGAAAGTGTACCAGGGGCTTTGTTACTAATTGTATGATTTTCTACTGGAGTGGTTTTAGAGACGATATCTCTCTATGGGGCCGGGCCTTAATGGGGCAAGCGGTGGGGCTTCAAAGGTCAAACCTGTGGCCCCTACAGGTTTTGGCAAATGAGGAGAGGAGAGGTTGAAGACAAGAAGAGAGAAGAGGAGAGCAGAGCAGAGCAGAAGAGAGGAGAGAAGTTGAAGACCAGAGGAAAGGAGAGGAGAAACAGTCCTTGCAGAGTTAATTTATGTCCAATGTCCCTTACAAGGTAAGTGTATTATAAAGAACACACAGAAGAAACCTTAACAAACCTGTTTACACAACTGGGAAGCTCTCCCAGAGACATGAAACAGTCACAGAATGACAGAACAACACACACAGAAAGACACACACACTGAAGAGACAGACAGATTTCCTTCTGTCTTCAAAGACAGCAGTGTAACTGGAAGAGATTGAGTGCCAGATGTTTCATTAATGTCAGAGACTTACGACAGCCCCCCTGAAACAACTCCCACACTTAACTAAAACACTTCCTATGGATTTACACACGCACACGTTTGAGGTCAGCTGAGAGCATGCATGCACAGACTCACACACACACACAAACGCACGCTATTATGACCTGGGGATTTGTCCTGGTATTTCCCTACTCATGAGAAGTGTGTTTAAAAGGTGAACCCCCTAACTCTGGAGGCTAATGGTAGCAGCCAGACAACCAGCTGGCCCCTGGCCTCCAGACCGCTGAAAGCCTGATTCCGGGGCTGAATGGCCACTCTAGCCCATTCTAATACCTTCATAATAAGAATAGCATAGGGACAATGTCAGGCTAATCTTTTCTCTTTATGCCTGGGCTTTGTTAGGCACTTGTTGCTGGTATGTGCAGGTAGGGTTATTGTCAGAGGTTAAAGCCTAAAGCCTCCAGACTCCGAGAAGCAGACAAGTTAATTAAAGTTGGGGATCGAAGGCAAAGGTAGGAGCACTGCTTGGCTGTTTGAAGGTGCTCTTTGGATGGGTTCAAACTACCTTCTTCAGATACACTTTGTCTCATAAATAGTAGTGTAAAGTTGTTTTGTGTGATTTCTTTCACAAGTGTTGAGTGTTACCTTACAGTCCAAAGAAGGATTGTTTTTAAAGAAAGGAGTGAACGAAGAAACAGAGAGGAGAAGAGGAGGAATCCCTCCGGTTGGATGTGAAAGGGTGAAGTCTGGGGAACAAGGGAGGAAAGAGGAGAGGAGAGAAAAGTGCGCCCTCTGTATCTCGCTCTCTGTCTGACTGCTTCACAAATTGTACCCTATTCCTTACATAGGGCTCTGGTCGAAAGTAATGCACTATAGGCCCACGTCAAAAGTAGTACACTATATAGGGAATAGGGTGCCATTTGGAATGCATATGCTGTGTCTCTCTGTGTGTGTCCCTGGGCCTTTGTAATGTTTTGCACAGACCAGCGTTCCAAGGTCATTCGATAGCTCCTCGTCCAGCTGTTTTCATATTCAGTTTCTGCCTCTGTTTTTTTATCTGTCACACTCCGCCAGATTATCACCGCGGGCAACAGATTAACCCACCCAAAAAGAACAAACATAATAATAATGTCCAAGCTGCCAAGCTTTTAATCCTGCTGCTGAGGGAAGACACATACACACAAACACACACACGCACGCACTCCCGCTCACACACACACTCCCGCTCACACACAATCAGCTCACACACACACACACTCCCGCACACACACATTCCCGCTCACACACTCTCCCACTCACTCACACACACACACACACACACTCCTTCTCACTCACACACACACACTTCTCTTTTAATCACACAAACAGTCAGACACACAGACAAAGATATGTACAACATACACACACAAACATACATACACACGCACACACTCCACACTTGTCTCTTTCTACGACACCCGTCTCTCCCTCTAAACTACCTGCAGCCACACTCTGTACACCTGCAGTGATAGTCTCTAACTGCTACTGTAGTCCTATCACCATGTGATAACATCAGGGTTGGCTGGGGATTACTATCCATCTCTAGGTTGGCATAGCCCAGCTCCAAAGCCTGGGGCCCAGAGAGAACCAGGGGAGGGGAGCCAAACCCTGATCTCCCCCAGGCCAGGAGGCCCCGAGGTGGGCCAGGCGGGATCAGGTTACTGGTAACTCTGGAGGGTTAGCAGTTAGCCCCTAGCGTTAACCCCCTAGTTCTGGCTTATAACAGTGGGGTTTAATGAGGAACCATGTTAGCCTAGCGGGAGGCCGTAGCAGGAGGCCCTTACAGGCTGGACCTGAGCCTGGTGGCACAGGAGCCACATCCAGAAACAACCTCGGTGCTTACCCTCTACTGGCTAGGCTGGTGTGTAGATCTGAGAGGATTGAAAAGGTGTGAGCAATAGGTGTAAGTAAATAAGTAATGTGCTTTTAATTACACAGGGTTGACCTCCAAACTACCCCTTCAACCTCCTAACACCCTCTCACTCTCTGTCTCCATGGTTTCACCACCTCTCCCTGCTACAGGCACCACATTCAACCTCTCTCAAGCATTCTCCTCTTCCAGCCCCTCTTTTAGGAGACATATGGTATGTGATGATGTGAGAGAACACTACTCACAGGCGCGCGAGCACACACGCACACAAACACACACACACACAGGTGCACATGGTATGGGAGAGATAACCCCACATGCACGGACACACATACAACGCTGAGAGAGATAACATCATGCAGACATATGTCAAGAGAGGTCGCGACATGAAGAACACAGCCCACTCACACACTGACCGGTGGCTGACCCTGGCAGGCCAGCAGCTGTTGGCTGTTTGAAGTTTCACTCAGAAAGAGATCGCCTTTCATTTACAGACTACAGCCACTATTATTTAAAGGAGAGAGAGAGAGAGAGAGAGAGAGAAGAGAGAGAGAGAGATGAGAGAGAGAGAGAGAGAGAGAGATGAGAGAGAGAGGAGAGAGAGAGAGGAGAGAGAGAGAGAGAGAGAGAGGGAGAGAGAGAGAGAGAGAGAGAGAGAGAGAGAGAGAGAGAGAGAGAGAGAGAGAGAGAGAGAGAGAGAGAGAGAGAGAGAGAGAGAGAGGAGAGAGAGAGAGAGACTGACAGCTAAATGACCC
>NC_140017.1:21456692-21476825 GCF_964263955.1 Coregonus lavaretus
CCCCCCCACACACACACTCTCTCTCTCTGTCTCTCCCACCTTCTCCCTATTTGTCTCTCTCTCTTCATAATCAAGTCAATGTTTTTATAAAATGTGCTCATTTAGCTCCAACATGTTGTGTTGTCATGTAAATCCCATAAATATGGCCGCTAGGGTCAATGGAGCTAATAACCAACTCAACCTAACGCCAGATGCTGCTGCTACTGCTGGTAATGTTAAAAAGAAAATCCTGTGAGTGAGAGAAGAGAGAGAGGGGGGGGGGGGGGGGGGGGGGGGGGGGGGAGAATGAGGAAGAAGAGGAGGAGGTGGTAGAAGGGGAGGAGAAGAATGTTGTGACCATTCCCTAAAACTGCTCAACTTCAGTGTGTGTGTGGTATCAGGTAAGAATCACTGGTGCATGACCTTACAGAAATGAGGAACACTGTGTCCCTTCTACAGTCGCCCACGCTGCTCACTGGTCACTAACACAGCAAAGCATGCTGGGAGTTATATAAATTAACCACCCATTGGGCAGGGCCCGGGTTCACTTGAGGTCACACAGTGTGTGTGTGTGTGTGAGTGAGTGCGCGAGTGTGTTGGGGTGAAGACCTGGCGCACAGGGAGGGAGAGAGGGGATGAAGGAGGGAGGGATGGGGTGAGGTGCGTCAAGGAGAGGAACGAGAGGCCAGAGGGAAGTATATGTAATTAACTCATCAGGAAGAAGGGAAGAGCCCCAACTCAAGGACTGTGGCCACAACAGATCTCTCTCTCTCTCTCTCTCTCTCTCTCTCTCTCTCTCTCTCTCTCTCTCTCTCTCTCTCTCTCTCTCTCTCTCTCTCTCTCTCTCTCTCTCACTCTCTCTTCTCTCTCTCTCTCTCTTCTCTCTCTCTCTCTCTCTCTCTCTCTCTCTCTCTCTCTCTCTCTCTCTCTCTCTCTCTCTCTCTCTCTCTCTCTCTCTCTCTCTCTCTCTCTCTCTCTCTCTCTCTCTCTCTCTTCTCTCTCTCTCTCTCTCTCTCTCTCTCTCTTCTCTCTCTCTCTCTCTCTCTCTCTCTCTCTCTCTCTCTCTCTCTCTCTCTCTCTCTCTCTCTCTCTCTCTCTCTCTCTCTCTCTCTCTCTCTCTCTCTCTCTCTCTCTGTGTAAGGGACCCACTGCTTTTAAGCTGACCTGCCGTGATACAATGCGCTTCAGTTCAATGCCGGACAGGACTGGGGGTGGGGGATGAAACATGAAAGCCTTCGAGGCAAACTTTCACATTTCCCTGAACACACACCTCCAAGATGCTCTTTATCTAGTATCTTTCCATGATTGTTTAACTTGTGTGTTTGAGTGCAATCATGTTTGAGTGGGTGATCAACAGCCATGTGTTCACATTAAGCATCTCAAATCCAATGTTAAATCTAGAATCGGCTTCCTATTTCGCAACAAAGCCTCCTTCACTCATGCCCTCGTAAAACTGACTATCCTACCGATCCTTGACTTTGGCGGTCATTTACAAAATAGCCTCCAACACTCTACTCAGCAAATTGGATATAGTCTATCACAGTGCCATCCGTTTTGTCACCAAAGCCCCATATACAGTGGGGGAAAAAAGTATTTAGTCAGCCACCAATTGTGCAAGTTCTCCCACTTAAAAAGATGAGAGAGGCCTGTAATTTTCATCATAGGTACACGTCAACTATGACAGACAAAATTAGATTTTTTTTTCCTGAAAATCACATTGTAGGATTTTTAATGAATTTATTTGCAAATTATGGTGGAAAATAAGTATTTGGTCAATAACAAAAGTTTCTCAATACTTTGTTATATACCCTTTGTTGTACGTCTTCACAAGGTTTTCACACACTGTTGCTGGTATTTTGGCCCATTCCTCCATGCAGATCAAATCAAATCAAATCAAATTTTATTGGTCACATGCGCCGAATACAACAGGTGCAGACATTACAGTGAAATGCTTACTTACAGCCCTTAACCAACAGTGCATTTATTTTAAACAAAAAAGTAAGAATAAAACAACAACAAAAAAAGTGTTGAGAAAAAAAGAGCAGAAGTAAAATAAAGTGACAGTAGGGAGGCTATATATACAGTAAAATAAAGTGACAGTAGGGAGGCTATATATACAGGGGGGTACCGTTGCAGAGTCAATGTGCGGGGGCACCGGCTAGTTGAGGTAGTTGAGGTAATATGTACATGTGGGTAGAGTTAAAGTGACTATGCATAAATACTTACTTAACAGAGTAGCAGCAGCGTAAAAAGGATGGGGTGGGGGGGCAGTGCAAATAGTCCGGGTAGCCATGATTAGCTGTTCAGGAGTCTTATGGCTTGGGGGTAGAAGCTGTTGAGAAGTCTTTTGGACCTAGACTTGGCACTCCGGTACCGCTTGCCGTGCGGTAGCAGAGAGAACAGTCTATGACTAGGGTGGCTGGAGTCTTTGACAATTTTGAGGGCCTTCCTCTGACACCGCCTGGTATAGAGGTCCTGGATGGCAGGGAGCTTTGCCCCAGTGATGTACTGGGCCGTACGCACTACCCTCTGTAGTGCCTTGCGGTCAGAGGCCAAGCAGTTGCCATACCAGGCGGTGATGCAACCAGTCAGGATGCTCTCGATGGTGCAGCTGTAGAATTTTTTGAGGATCTGAGGACCCATGCCAAATCTTTTTAGTCTCCTGAGGGGGAATAGGCTTTGTCGTGCCCTCTTCACGACTGTGTTGGTGTGTTTGGACCATGATAGTTCGTTGGTGATGTGGACACCAAGGAACTTGAAGCTCTCAACCTGTTCCACTACAGCCCCGTCGATGAGAATGGGGGCGTGCTCAGTCCTCTTTTTTTTCCTGTAGTCCACAATCATCTCCTTTGTCTTGGTCACGTTGAGGGAGAGGTTGTTGTCCTGGCACCACACGGCCAGATCTCTGACCTCCTCCCTATAGGCTGTCTCATCGTTGTCGGTGATCAGGCCTACCACTGTTGTGTCGTCGGCAAACTTAATGATGGTGTTGGAGTCGTGCCTGGCCATGCAGTCATGGGTGAACAGAGAGTACAGGAGGGGACTGAGCACGCACCCCTGAGGGGCCCCCGTGTTGAGGATCAGTGTGGCAGATGTGTTGTTACCTACCCTTACCACCTGGGGGCGGCCCGTCAGGAAGTCCAGGATCCAGTTGCAGAGGGAGGTGTTTAGTCCCAGGATCCTTAGCTTAGTGATGAGCTTAGAGGGCACTATGGTGTTGAATGCTGAGCTGTAGTCAATGAATAGCATTCTCACGTAGGTGTTCCTCTTGTCCAGGTGGGAAAGGGCAGTGTGGAGTGCGATAGAGATTGCATCATCTGTGGATCTGTTGGGGCGGTATGCAAATTGGAGTGGGTCTAGGGTTTCTGGGATTATGCTGTTGATGTGAGCCATGACCAGTCTTTCAAAGCACTTCATGGCTACAGACGTCAGTGCTACGGGTCGGTAGTCATTTAGGCAGGTTATCTTAGAGTTCTTGGGCACAGGGACTATGGTGGTCTGCTTGAAACATGTTGGTATTACAGACTCAGTCAGGGACATGTTGAAAATGTCAGTGAAGACACTTGCCAGTTGGTCAGCACATGCTCGGAGTACACGTCCTGGTAATCCGTCTGGCCCTGCGGCCTTGTGAATGTTGACCTGCTTAAAAGTCTTACTCACATCGGCTACGGAGAGCGTGATCACATAGTCGTCCGGAACAGCTGGTGCTCTCATGCATGCTTCAGTGTTGCTTGCCTCGAAGCGAGCATAGAAGTGGTTTAGCTCGTCTGGTAGGCTTGTGTCACTGGGCAGCTCGCGGCTGTGCTTCCCTTTGTAGTCTGTAATAGTTTTCAAGCCCTGCCACATCCGACGAGCGTCAGAGCCAGTGTAGTATGATTCAATCTTAGACCTGTATTGACTCTTTGCCTGTTTGATGGTTCGTCGGAGGTCATAGCGGGATTTCTTATAAGCGTCCGGGTTAGAGTCCCGTTCCTTGAAAGCGGCAGCTCTACCCTTTAGCTCAGTGCGGATGTTTCCTGTAATCCATGGCTTCTGGTTGGGGTATGTACTGGTACTGGTTGCAGTGATGTTTTGGGACTTTCAACTCCCTCCAAAAGATGTTCTATGGGGTTGAAATCTGGAGACTGGCTAGGCCACTCCAGGACCTTGAAATGCTTCTTACGAAGCCACTCCTTCGTTGCCCGGGCGGTGTGTTTGGGATCATTGTCATGCTGAAAGACCCAGCCACGTTTCATCTTCAATGCCCTTGCTGATGGAAGGAGGTTTTCACTCAAAATCTCACGATACATGGCCCCATTCATTCTTTCCTTTACACGGATCAGTCATCCTGGTCCCTTTGCAGAAAAACAGCTCCAAAGCATGATGTTTCCACCCCCATGCTTCACAGTAGGTATGGTGTTCTTTGGATGCAACTCAGCATTCTTTGTCCTCCAAACACGACAAGTTGAGTTTTTACCAAAAAGTTCTATTTTGGTTTCATCTGACCATATGACATTCTCCCAATCCTCTTCTGGATCATCCAAATGCACTCTAGCAAACTTCAGACGGGCCTGGACATGTACTGGCTTAAGCGGGGGACACGTCTTGCACTGCAGGATTTGAGTCCCTGGCGGCGTAGTGTGTTACTGATGATAGGCTTTGTTACTTTGGTCCCAGCTCTCTGCAGGTCATTCACTAGGTCCCCCCGTGTGGTTCTGGGATTTTTGCTCACCATTCTTGTGATCATTTTGACCCCACGGGGTGAGATCTTGCGTGGAGCCCCAGATCGAGGGAGATTATCAGTGGTCTTGTATGTTTTCCATTCCCTAATAATTGCTCCCACAGTTGATTTCTTCAAACCAAGCTGCTTACCTATTGCAGATTCAGTCTTCCCAGCCTGGTGCAGGTCTACAATTTTGTTTCTGGTGTCCTTTGACAGCTCTTTGGTCTTGGCCATAGTGGAGTTTGGAGTGTGACTGTTTGAGGTTGTGGACAGGTGTATTTTATACTGATAACAAGTTCAAACAGGTGCCATTAATACAGGTAACGAGTGGAGGACAGAGGAGCCTCTTAAAGAAGTTGTTACAGGTCTGTGAGAACCAGAAATCTTGCTTGTTTGTAGGTGACCAAATACTTATTTTCCACCATAATTTGCAAATAAATTCATTAAAAATCCTACAATGTGATTTTCTGGGTTTTTTTCCCTCAATTTGTCTGTCATAGTTGACGTGTACCTATGATGAAAATTACAGGCCTCTCTCATCTTTTTAAGTGGGAGAACTTGCACAATTGGTGGCTGACTAAATACTTTTTTTCCCCCACTGTACTACCCACCATTGTGACCTGTACGCTCTTGTTGGCTGGCCCTCACTATTCGTCGCCAAACCCTCTGGGTCCAGGTCATCTAAAAATCACTGCTAGGCAAATCCCCGTCTTATCTTAGCTCACTGGTCACCATAGCAACACCCACCTGTAGTCTGCGCTCCAGCAGGTATATCTCACTGGTCATCCCCAAAGCCAACACCTCCTTTGGCCGCCATTCCTTCCAGTTCTCTGCTGCCAATGACTGGAACGAACTGCAAAAATCTCTGAAGCTGGAGACTCTTATCTCCCTCACTAACTTTAGGTGTCAGTTGTCAGAGCAGCTTACCGATCACTGCACCTGTACACAGCCCATCTGTAATTAGCCCATCCAACTACCTCATCCCCATATTGTTATTTATTTTGCTAATTTGCACCCCAGTATCTCTATTTGCACATCATATTTTGCACATCTATCATTCCAGTGTTAAAACGAAATTGTAACTATTTTGCACTATGGCCTATTTATTGCCATACCTCCATAATTTACTACATTCGCACACACTGTATATATATTTTCTGTTGGATTTTTGACTTAATGTTTTGTTTACCCCATATGTAACTGTATTGTTGTTTTTATCGCACTGCTTTGCTTTATCTTGGCCAGGTCGCAGTTGTAAATGAGAACTTGTTCTCAACTGGCTTACCTGGTTAAATAAGGTGAAATAAATCAAATAAATAAATATGAGAACACTCCCAGATATAGCAGGGTGAATCCTTTGCTTTTGCAAAGGAGAGGAGGAGGAGAGGGGGTCATTTAGCTGTCTCTCAATTAAATTTCAATTCAATTTAAGGGGCTTTATTGGCATGGGAAACAAAGCCAAAGCAAGCGAAATAGATAATAAACAAAAGTGAAATAAACAATACATAATTAACAGTAAACATTACACTCACAAAAGTTCCAAAAGAATAATGACATTTCAAATGTCTTATTATGTCTATATACAATGTTGTAAAGATGTGCAAATAGTTAAAGTACAAAAGGGAAAATAAATAAACAAATATAGGTTGAATTTACAATGGTGTTTGTTCTTCACTGGTTGTCCTTTTCTTGTGGCAACAGGTCAAAAATCTTGCTGCTGTGATGGCTCACTGGTATTTCACCCAGTAGATATGGGAGTTTATCAAAATTGGATTTGTTTTAGAATTCTTTGTGGGTCTGTGTAATCTGAGGGAAATATGTGTCTCTAATATGGTCATACATTTGGCAGGAGGTTAGGAAGTGCAGCTCAGTTTCCACCTCATTTTGTGGGCAGTGTGCACATCGCCTGTCTTCTCTTGAGAGCCAGGTCTGCCTTCGGCAGCCTTTCTCAATAGCAAGGCTATGCTCACTGAGTCTGTACATAGTCAAAGATGTCCTTAATTTTGGGTCAGTCACAGTACAGTGGTCAGGTATTCTGCCACTGTATACTCTCTGCATTCTAGTTTGCTCTGTTTTTTTGTAAATTCTTTCCAATGTGTCAAGTAATTATCTTTTTGTTTTCTCATGATTTGGTTGGGTCTAATTGTGTTGCTGTGCTGGGGCTCTGTGGGGTCTGTTTGTGTTTGTGAATAGAGCTTGCTTAGGGGGCTCTTCTCCAGGTTCATTTCTCTGTAGGTGACGGCTTTGTTATGGAAGGTTTGCGAATCGCTTCGTTTTAGGTGGTTGTAGAATTTAAGAGCTCTTTTCTGGATTATGATAATTAGCGGGTATCGGCCTAATTCTGCTCTGCATGCATTATTTGGTGTTTTACGTTGTACACTGAGGATATTTGTGCAGAATTCTGCATGCAGAGTCTCAATTTGGTGTTTGTCCCATTTTGTGAATTATTGGTTGGTGAGCGGACCCCTGACCTCACAACCATAAGGGGCAATGGGTTATATAACTGATTCAAGTATTTTTAGCCAGATCCTAATTGGTATGTCGAATTGAATGTTCCCTTTGATGGCATAGAAGGCCCTTCTTGCCTTGTCTCTCAGATCGTTCACAGCTTTGTGGAAGTTACCTGTGGCGCTGATGTTTAGGCCGAGGTATGTATAGTTTTTGTGCTCTAGGGCAACGGTGTCTAGATGGAATTTGTATTCGTGGTCCTGGCAACTGGACCTTTTTTGGAACACCATTATTTTTGTCTTACTGAGATTTACTGTCAGGGCCCAGGTCTGACAGAATCTGTGCAGAAGATCTAGGTGCTACTGTAGGCCCTCCTTGCTTTGGGACAGAAGCACCAGATCATCAGCAAACAGTAGACATTTGACTTCAGATTCTAGTAGGGTGAGGCCCGGGTGCTGCAGATTGTTCTAGTGCCCTCGCCAATTCGTTGATATATATGTTGAAGAGGGTGGGGCTTAAGCTGCATCCCTGTCTCAACCCCCGGCCCTGTGGAAATATTTTTGCCAATTTTAACCGCACACTTGTTGTTTGTGTACATGGATTTCATAATGTTGTATGTTTTTCCCCCAACACCACTTTCCATCAATTTGTATAGCAGACCCTCATGCCAAATTGAGTCGAAAGCTTTTTTGAAATCAACAAAGCATGAGAAGACTTTGCTTTGTTTTGTTTTGTTTGTTTGTCAATTAGGGTGTGCAGGGTGAATACATGGTCTGTTGTACTGTAATTTGGTAAAAAGACAATTTGACATTTGCTCAGTACATTGTTTTCGCTGAGGAAATGTATGAGTGTGCTGTTAATGATATTGCAGAGGATTTTCCCAAGGTTGCTGTTGACGCATAACCCACGGTAGTTATTGGGGTCAACGTCTCTCTCTACAGCTCTCTCACTCTCTCTACAGCTCTCCCACTCTCTCTACAGCTCTCCCACTATCTCTACAGCTCTCTCACTCTTTCTCTCTACAGCTGTCTCTCTTTACAGCTCTCTCTCTCACTCTCTACAGCTCTCTCTCTCACTCTCTACAGCGCTCTCTCTCTCTCCACAGCTCTCTCGCTCTCTCCACAGCTCTCTCGCTCTCTCCACAGCTCTCTCGCTCTACAGCTCTCTCTACCTCTTCCCCCTGCCTAACACACTAATTGCTTTCATTCCTAATCAGTGGCTGATGAACTGTCTTAAAGCTGGCAGGAGAGTCAATTGGATCTGATATGTTCTATCCGGTGGCTGCTTATTGGATAAGAGTCTGCTGGTTGGGGATGCTCTGCATGTGACAGTAATAAACAGTAGTGAAAGGGAGAGCCACTTAGCTGTATTAGTGGTAACTCAGTAGTTAAAAGAGCAATAAGGACTTAAATTTCATTACTGGGGTTTGACTTGGGCCTTGCTGTTGAGGTGGGTGTGGCGTGGGACTGGAGCGGTGTCACCACGGTGTGTCTGTGTGTGTGTGTGTGTGCGCGCATTTGAGAGTGTGTGTGTAAATCTATGCATGCATATGAGTCATAGTGTGTGTGTGGATGTGTATGACACTGGGTCACTGCGGGTGTGTGTGTGGGACGTGTGACTGTGTAAGTGGGGGGCAGGGATGCCACATGACCTCATCTGATGAAGCAGTTTGGACAGCTTGGTCTGATCTCCGACACACAAACACACACAAAAGCTGGTACAGGACAGTCTGTCTATCCCCTTAACCCCCACACGGAGAGAGAAAGATGGAGCGAGGGAGAGATAGAGACAGAGAGAGGGAGAGAAAGAGAGCGATAGAGAGAGAAGGAGAGAGAAAGGGCAGTTGGTTTTGGGGGATGAGGAGGGGAGGGAGAAGTGGGAGGAAAGGGGGAGGTTTGGCATCAGCCTGGAGCCAGGGCCTACAGTACCTCAGGGGGGACAGAGCCATTGTGTGGCAACAAGCTCCCCCATTCAGTCTGCACTGTGTGTCGCTAAACTCTACTAATGAGCGTTACCCACTTCTAGCACCACACACACACTGCTTCACAGGACCCCATTCACAATGACAGAGAGAGAGCGAACTGGGGCATGGTCTTGACAGAGGGCAGCCCTTAGTTCCTCTCAGTCAGTCACATGAGCCGTGGCAGTGCCAGCGAGGAAGAAGAGAGGGAAGGGAGGTAAAGAAAGAAAAGGAGGACATGTCATCTCCCAGCAGGCAGAGAGAGTTTTTCACAGCAGCTATTTTCTACGTCAGGGAGGTGGAGGGAGAGGGCTGTAGTGCTGAGGATGGCCCGGCCATTAAAACCCTGTTAAAACACTTCTGATGTTGTCAGCGGACAGACCGAGAGACGCAGGGAGGAAAGGTGGAGGAGAGGAGGGAGGGAGGGCTGGAGTGGCCGGGCGATGCTATCTGCCTCACAGCCAGTTCACTGCTGCTGTCAATACTATGAGCAGCAAGGTGCAAGATGAGCAACAACCTAATATCCACATCAAACTTTTATGGCGGCTCCTAGAGCAAAGAGGGGATGTGGGAAGAAGGGAGGAGGGGATGGAGGGAGAGAGAGTGAAAGAGAGAGAGAGATAGTGAGAGAGAGAGTAGCTCGCCATTAGCCTTCCTATGACCTTCACTCCCCGAACCTTTTAAATTTTTAAAGTTCCAACCTCTGGGCTGAATTACATTTGCAATGTTTTTAAGGTGGTATTATAGTGACCCTTTCAGCACGCGCTCTCCTCTCCTGTCCTCTCTGGCCCCCATAGAAAGCTTTCTGCCTCAGAGGATTATTTATTTAATATAGCCGTGAGGAGAAGTACACGGCCAACTTCAGGAATCGTTTTAAGGAAGCCCGTTTTAATGGCTTTTAACGAGTTTGGTGGTGTGGGATAAAACACCTAAGGAGTGATGAATGCTGTTGTCTTGGGAGGGGAAAAACCTCTCCAGCCCAGGTCAGTGTGTGTGTGTGTGTGTGTGTGTGTGTGTGTGTGTGTGTGTGTGTGTAATTCACTGCTACAGTATCCCCATCAGCTCCTGTCACAAAAGAAGCTCCTTTCAAACTACTCCACTCTCATTCAACAGATGCTGTCTCTCAGCGTATAGAAACTGTAGTTTGATTACCGGTGGCCTAACTCAACCATATTAGACAAAATTCTATATTACACACACAGGCTGCTGTGATGACACCCGGTCCAATTCCGTTTTTTGTTTGGGCTAGAAGTTGAGTTGCAACACTGGGGGTCCTCTTCACTCTATCAAGAGCCCCCTCCACCCCCCTCCTTATCCTCCCCAGACACACAGACACATTCTGACCACAGCTCTGTCAAACACAGGCTTTGGAGGGAGGAAGGAAGAAAGATGGAGACATTGTGTGGCGGCAACGCCAGAGAGTGACTGATGGGGACAGGAAGTGTGGTGTGGAGGAGAGCCTGAGGGGGTGTGTGTGTGTGTGTGTGTGTATATATAGGACTGCCGTGTGTCACAGCTTCACACACAGCATGGGGTCTGGCAGCGTGCTCTGGCGTGAAACTTAAACTATAACCCCTCCAAAAAGAATGTTTCTTTGAAAGCATTTCTATGGACCGATTGGCGGTTGGAGTTTTGGCAGTGGATGACAGTGTAAGGCAAACAAACAAGGCCAGAGCCCCGACCTCTCCTCTCCTCTTTGTGACAGGCAGCCGGTGGATCTTCATGGTCACAGCACTTTCATGTCATTCAGAGAGAGAACAAAGACAGAACAACAACAGAGAGAATCAGCGAAGGGATGTTGTTGTGAATGTGGGCGGTAAGTGGGAAGGCTCTAATGACTATGTTGACGACCTAGGAGAATGAGATGAAGAGGCTCTGACTTAGGATCAGTAAAATAATCACTATATCCTCTCTGGTCACACCTACCCATACCCATATCTATATCAGATATATTATCTCTGTATGCTCAGTATATAGTATTTCTTTGTCTTCTCTGATTTAGGATCAGTGTAGTTAGTCTCTGGTCAGCAGCCCTGCCCCGTGAGATGGGAGCAAGTCTCATCATCATGAATAAGTAAAGAGCTCTGGAGAGCAGCAAGACCGTTGCTGACGTTTCTGCCTGACTTTTAACACATTAGAAAGACCATGTCGCCAGTAATGAGGGGGGAGAGAGAGAGAAGGTGGGGGGGGGCAAAGGCAGGGGGCAGAGAGAGAGGGGAGAGTGGGAGAGAGTGAGATGGAAAGAGAGAGAGATCAAATTCTTGTTCAAAATGATCTTGAAATGTAAAGGAAAAAAGATAAGTGACAATTGGAATGTCACAAATGGCCAATGAAACAGTGACCAACAGCAACATTGTCAGTGAGTCCCACTATTTCATGTACATGAAGCGTACATGTGGCCAGAGTTGATGCAATTACAGAGGGTTTAAGACCGACACTTTCACCAGTCCTGGGGAGGGAGAGTATGTGTGTTTGTACTGGAAAGAATGTGTAGATGAGAGAAGGAGTGTGTGTGTGTAAATACGTACACGCGTGTGTTTATGTGCATGTGTCCGTGCATGTGAGTGTGTGTATGTTATATGTGCATGTACGTGCATGTGCTTGAGCGGACGTGTGTGTGTGAACGAGCGTGTCTGTCTCGGTGTGTAGTGCACCAGTGTTCCCTCGCTGCCGTGGCCTAGCTCTGGTCCCCCCTCCCCCGCTGTGTCAGAGTTTATTCACAGGAAATGCTTTGGGAGCCTCACGGCCGGCTGCTCTGATGTGAACTGACGTGGCGTCTCCAGCGGGCCCAGGAGTTAGCATGTCAGGCAGGTCAGCACAGGGCAAGCAGACAGTCGATAAAATATTCAATACAGCACTCTCAAATCATGGATCTAATACCTCCAAAAAGACCCCCCTTCTCCCATCCTAAACCCAACCCCCCCCACCCTCTTCACACAGTTAGTCCAGGGTCTGTCGGTTGGTCTGTCTGTCAGGGTACAGGGTGCAAAAGCCTCTGTCTGCGTCCCAAACGGCATCCTATTCTCTATATAGTGCACTACCTGACGGAGGCTACGTCCCAAATGGAACCATCTTCCTTATATAGCAGTGCACTATATAGGGAATATGGTTCCATTTGGGACGTAGCCTCTGTCAGTGTGGATCTAATGGACTTTCACAGGCAGCCCAAGCTGGGCCCTTCTTCACGGGAAACCCTATGGATTTGATTCTGAACTAATGGGAAGGCTAGTTCGGTCAGTCGAGTGAAAGTTCAAAAGTGCACCGTGACCTTTTACACAGGCTCTGCTCCTGGTACTAACACACAATCACATAATGGGGGAGGGAGTGGGGGGGAGAGAAGAATAATATTTTCTTCTTCTCTTTCTCCATTTCACGTTCATTGCTATTTTTTGCCACTTTTCATCTGGCAATTTCTTTTCTGTCTTGTTTTTTAATTATTTCATTCTTTCCTCCATTCAGTATCCTTCCTGCTTCCCCCCAGGCAGGAAGAAAACATAAAGCTGCCTAGGTCTGACAGCCTGGGAGTCTCTGGGAGTGTGTGTGTGTTTGTGTGTGTGTGCGTTTGTGTTGGGCTACCCATGAAGTCTGTCAATTTAGGCACCAGGCGCTAATCTCAATTAGCATCACTCACCCTGCCCTCTGTCCCCTGTCTCCTCTCACATCCACTCAACCTTCTCCCAGACCGAGACAGACCCACACACACACTCTGTGGTCCTCTATGGACTCATAGCCCCTAACACCAGCTGCTATCGGCCTGTTTCACTGATCAACTCTCACACTAAGATATGTTTGTTTCTCTATTTTCCTTTCACCACGCCTTCGCTTCCTTTTCCCCCTACCCTCGTACCTCCTTATATATACGACATCCTCTTACACATACTAGCTACATCCTCTTACACATACAGCGCATTGACTTTTTCCACATTTTGTTACGTTACAACGTTATTCTAAAATTGATTAAATTGTTTTTTCCTCTCATCAATCTACACACAATACCCCATCATGAAATTTTTGCAAATCTATAAAAAATAAATAAACAGAAATATTACATTTACATAAGTATTCAGACCCTTTACTCAGTACTTTGTTGAAGCACCTTTGGCAGCAATTACAGCCTCGATTCTTCTTGGGTATGACGCTACAAGCTTGGCACATCTGTAGTTGGGGAGTTTCTCTCATTCCTCTCCGCAGATCCTCTCAAGATCTGTCAGGTTGGATGTGGAGCGTTGCTGCACATTAATTTTCAGGTCTCTACAGAGATGTTAAACTGGGCTCTGGCTGGGCCACTCAAGGACATTCAGAGACTTGTCCCGAAGCCACTCCTGCATTGTCTTGGCTGTGTGCTTAGGGTCGTTGTCCTGTTGGAAGGTAAACATTTGTCCCAGTCTGAGGTCCTGAGCGCTCTGTAGCAGGTTTTTATCAAGGATCTCCCTGTACTTTGCTCCGTTCATCTTTCCCGCGATCCTGACTAGTCTCCCAGTCCCTGCCGCTGAAAAACATCCCCACAGCATGATGCTGCCACCATCATGCTTCACTGTAGGGATGGTGCCAGGTTTCCTCCAGACACTTGGCATTCAGGCCAAAGAGATCAATCTCGGTTTTATCAGACCAGAGAAACTTGTTTCTCATGGTCTGAGAGTCCTTTAGGTGCCTTTTGGCAAACTCCAAGCGGGCTGTCATGTGCCTTTTACTGAGGAGTGGCTTCCGTCTGGCCACTCTACCCTAAAGGCCTGATTGGTGGAGTGCTGTAGAGATGGTTGTCCTTCTGGAAGGTTCTCCCATCTCCACAGAGGAACTGTGGAGCTCTGTCAGAGTGACCATCGGGTTCTTGTTCACCTCCCTGACCAAGGCCCTTCTCCCCTGCTTGCTCAGTATGGCCGGGCGGCCATCTTTAGGAGGAGTCTTGGTGGTTCCAAACTTCTTCCATTTAAGAATGATGGAGACCACTTTATTCTTGGGGACCGTCAATGCTGCAGACATTTGTTGGTACCTCCTGAGTGGTGCAGTGGTCTAAGGCTACCTGTGCCACTAGAGATCCTGGTTCGAATCCAGGCTCTGTCGTAGCCGGCAGCGACCGGGAGACCAATGAGGCGGCGGACAATTGGCCCAGCGTCGTCCAGGGTAGGGGAGGGAATGGCCGGCAGGGATGTAGCTCAGTAAGTCGCTCTGGATAAGAGCGTCTGCTAAATGACTAAAATGTAAAAAAAATTTAAAATGTACACTTCCCCAGATCTGTGCCTCGACACAATCCTGTCTCGAAGCTCTACTGAAAATTCCTTTGACCTAATGGCTGGGTTTTTGCTCTGAAATGCACTGTCAACTGTGGGACCTTATATAGACAGGTGTGTGCCTTTCCAAATCATGTCCAATCAATTGAATTTACCACAGGTGGACTCCAAGTTGTAGAAACATCAAGGATTATCAATGGAAACAGGATGCACCTGAGCTCAAGTTCGAGTCTCATAGCAAAGGGTCTGAATACTTATGTAAATAAGGTATCTGTTTTTTGTTTTTAATACATTGCAAACATTTCTAAAAACCTGTTTTTGCTTTGTCATTATGGGGTATTGCGTGTAGATTGCTGAGAAAAAATATAATATTTAATCAATTTTAGAATAAGGCTGTAACGTAACAAAATGTGGAAAAAGTCAAGGGGTCTGAATACTTTCCGAAGGCACTGCATACTAGCTACATCCTCTTCCACATACTAGCTACATCCTCTTACACATACTAGCTACATCCTCTTCCACATACGAGCTACATCCTCTTACACGTACGACATCCTCTTCCACATACTAGCTACATCCTCAACATCTTTAAAACAACCGTCTCCTTAGTATACTGCTCATTTACAGAGTGGTCTGCCTGAGTAGGCAGCATTTCATGACTTACACCGCAGCGCAGAATAGATTGTTCAGTAGCAGTGGATCAGTGTTACACACTCAAATGCTTTCCTTTCCCCTGCTGAATAATTGATGGGAATAGATGGTTAGATGGTTAAGGACAAATACAAGGAAGACTCCATTAGGACTGTAGTGGTCATGGTGCTGACATCATCATCAGAGGGGTTAGTGTTGGGCTCAGCCTAACTGATACTGATCAGGTGAGAGGGGCTAAGGGTGGTGTTGGGGATAGAGCTAGGGATGGGGCAGGGGTTCATAAAAAAATCAACCACATTTTATTTGTCACATGCGCCGAATACAACAGGTGTAGACTTTACCGTGAAATGCTTTCTTACGAGCCCTTTCCCCAACAGCGCAGTTAAAAAGTAAGACAAATTTGCTAAATAAAAAAAGGAAATAGTAACACAATAAAATAACGAGTTGAGGTAATTGAGGTAATATGTACATGTGGGTAGGGGTAAAAGTAACTAGGCAAACAGGAGAGATATTAAACAGAGCAGCAGTGTATGTGGTCCTCTGTAGCTCAGCTGGTAGAGCATGGAGCTTGTAACGCCAAGGTAGTGGGTTCGATCCCCGGGACCACCCATACACAAAAAATGTATGCACGCATGACTAAGTCGCTTTGGATAAAAGCGTCTGCTAAATGGCATATTATTATTATATTATAAGAGTGTGAAAGTGTGTTTGTGTGCTAAGGGCTGAAGCTGAGGCTAGGGCTGGGACTATATCTTAAACTGGGGCTATGGCTTGAGCTGGGACTATGGCTTGAGCTGGGACTATGGCTTGAGCTGGGACTATGGCTTGAGCTGGGACTATGGCTTGAGCTGGGACTATGGCTTGAGCTGGGACTAGGGCTTGAGCTGGGACTAGGGCTTGAGCTGGGGCTAAGGCTTGAGCTGGGGCTAAGGCTTGAGCTGGGGCTAAGGTAGGTTCATGGTGCTGACATCATCATCAGAGGGGTTAGTGTTAGGCTGAAGAGGTGGTGGTGTGTATGCAGACCCTGTGCCAGTTAGAGGAGGATGGATGGAGGCCCAGGATAGCACTGTAGACAATAGTATGGATGGATTCCTAGCATCACAGTTCTGGTCTGATAGTGGCCTTGTACAACGCATGTACAACAGGGCCTGCATGGGGGATACACTTTCTCCAGACACCTGCCTTGCATTTTAGTTTCAAACACACTTAAACCCAGCACTGGGAGTAACAAGGACACGCTAGGAAAAGAGAGGGAAAAAGTCTGCTTTTATGGTTTACAATTGGGAGCTAACCTAAGTGGTCAAAATAGCTGTGTCTGGTCGGTCGGTGGGTTTCTATATTTCCAAAGGCATGTCATAATCCATCCCAGAAGTGTGTAGAGGCCCACAGCTTTCACATACCTATAAATAAATGCTTTTCTCTGCCAGCAGAGCTGCGAGAAGGCCACGCTTCTCACACACACACACACAGAACAAGCCGAACTCAAGTAAATAGCTCCTTGATGAAAAACATTCCAACACCAGCAACACCGTGAAAAGAGCACTATGTTTTTAAAATAGACTTTCTTTTAAAGCACCATTTTCACCCCAGAACAAAACGTCCACCTCTCCTCGAGGGAGTGTGTTCTGTTTCAGATGGAGCCATGTTCTGTTTAACTGAGTGTGTGTGTGTGTGTGTGTGTGTGTGTGGAGAGATGCATGCCAAGGAGATAAACACAACAAACACCTCCCACTATCCCCAGAAGCAGGTGGCAGTGCCCTGGGTACAGTGGGCAAGCTGCTCCCCATCACTCACTAATGCAGCGGCTCACCAGGCACTGGGGGATTCACTCTTTTATTTACGGGACTATGTGGTGACGAGACACGCGGTGAACAACAGGAATACTGCCCCCTACGGGTAGCAGTGAGGGACAGAAATGACAGACAGGCTAGGCTGACTTTTCCCTTCTCCTTTATTCCCCCATTTCCTCTGAGAAAGCATTCCACTAATACTACTGATGGAAGAGAGGGAAGGATTGAAGGAGTGTCCTAAGAATGGTTGAAGGCAGGGAGGAGAAGAGAGGGAGGGGAGGGGGGGGGGGGTGTACTTCAGGAATGCTGCTGGATTGGACTACACAGAGTTGGCCTCTTGGACAATGGGGCATGGGCATATTTTATGGAGATGCGGGGAAGCTGATAGCACGTGCGTCTGCCGCGACAAAGGGGCACTTCTCCTGGCCTGGCCGAGCCCGTGAGAATGGCATGTTTGTCGGGTGTGACACAGGAGATGGTTTCTTTGACCATCATTCATTGCCTGTAAAACACCAGACTGGTCTGAATAGACGCAGAGCACCGGCATAGCTGGGCCTCCTACACACCGCTCAGAGCCAGAGCCAGGGACAGGGGGCTAGGACACCCAACGCCCAGGACCTCTCTCACGCTGTCCCATATTAGATCTGGGACAATGATTTTGGTCTAAGGATAGAGTAGAGGCTAAGTCTGGGACTGGAGTAAGTGCTGGTGCTGGACTAAGAGCTGGGGATGGGACTGGGAATAGGAATGGGGCTGTGTAGCTTCCCATGAAGGAACATGGCAAGGCATTCACATTTGTTTCCACTTATGTTACATGATCTTTAAGAGCTTAATTTGAACAAATCCCTCACTTCAACCGCACACTGTACTTTCCAAGAGAGATCTTCCATCTAGCCTAAACCAGATAAAAAAACAGATACAAATTATTCCTAAACCAGATTTAAAAAACAGCAAAAAACAACAACAAAGGTTGACTAAAGCCTCTTAACCTATCACTGGTGATTCAGCCTGTGAATGCCTTTTAGTTTCCTGACACACATTTGCTCCGCTCTGCACTTTACAGCAGCAATCATTAAAAGCAGTCAGAGACACTGTGACAGAGGGAGAGGGGAGAGAAAGGGAGAGAGAGAGAGAAAGGAAAAGAGAGAGAATCAGAGAGAGGGAGAGCGAAAAGAGTGTGTCTAAAAGCTGCTGTAGAGCAGAGGAGTGCCCGGGGACAGGCAGGATGCCTCAGGCTGCTCTCCCTAGCAGAGTAAGGTTGCCCATTTTCTGCCGGCGTGATACCCTTTTTCCCTCCCACCCATCTTTGTAGATGTACCAGAGGCCCTTCCACTGTGAATTGAAAGCCTGGTATATCCCCAGGGTTGCCAGCACCTCGTAGAGAGAGAGAAGGACAGAGAGAGAGAATGGAGAGCGGGACAAAACGAGAGAGAGAAAGGAGAGAAGGTGCTGTTCCAAATCCGTATCTCAGTCCAGAAGAGACAAAGCCTCTCAATCTTTCCTTGCCACGACACACAACAGCAGCTAACATGGAATCGTTGTGAACTCATCATCAGGAACCCCCCATGTCTTCCCCCTCACACAACACACATTTCATGTTAAGTAACAATCCACACACAGAGCAGTGATTTTGTCATGTATGTTTGCATTGTCTCGTTTGTATATCCTCCCATACATTTCAACCCCTTCCCTCTTTACCATACTATACTACCCCCATACCATACAGGCCTTTCCTGTCTACCTGAGGCCATTCTCATGGCCAGACACAAACACTCTGTACTCTAGCTGGGCGTCTGGAAAGATCCTCCATGTTATTATAGTGTGTGTCTGGGGCTGAGGCTGTGGCTGAAGCTGGATAGGTCACCCAAACCACAGGAAGGAATCTGGGGATGGAAGGATGGCTGGAGGAAAGATGAGGGGACGGGTGGAGGAAAGATGAGAGGAGGGGTGGAATGAGGAATGATGAGAGGAGGGGTGAAAGAGAGTGGGGGGGAGGAGGAAAGATGAGGGGGTTAATTTCTGGCAGATGACAGATCCCAGAATTCCTTCCTTGCGACCATTCTCCTCCTGAACACTACGTCTTTATCCTGCTTGTCTCTCTCCCCAGTCATCCCCCAGGCCTGGCCTGCTGATTAGAATAGCTGGCAGAAAAAGACAAAAATGGGCCATTGAAAAGGATGCATGCCCCGGGGTCCTAATCTCAAATCATATTTTGCAGCGGCGCACAGGAACAAAGGCTGCCCAGTTCGGCTGGGTCGTCTTTTTATCACTTAGCACAAAAGCTTGCCTCTCACCCCCCACCCCCTGTCTGACGCTGTCCCACAACAGTGGCCCCCCTCAGGACCTACAACCACACGGAAGGAGAATGGGCCCTCCTCTCCTAACCACACTGAGACACATTTTAAAAACACACTTTACACTGGGCTCTGACATCCACGATAAATGGAAGGCTCTCTTTTAACACTTTAATGAAATTCCACATAGGGGGGAGAAGGGAGGGGGGCCCCCAGACCACTGGACCCCCCTCCCATGGAGCACTTAAGATTACGTTGAATTACACAGCAACACAATACAGTGTGCGTTTTTCCCTCTGACCTCCCTACAGCCCCATGGCCCCCAGCCCACGGCTTGACCTGCCTCCCTGACATTAAGTACTGCGGTGGGGACGGTCGGCGTATTTGTCTACTGTAGGGGCTGGATGAGGGGGGTGGAGAGGGCAGAGGTACAGAAAAGGGCAGTAACAAAACCCAATTGTCCCAGTAATTGTAGCAATTGCATTTTATTAAAATAATGACTGGGTGTCTGGCTGGAATTACTGACTGTAGGGGCTGGAACTCCCTCCACATGACTGAGAGTGTCAGGAGATAGACGCTATAGGCTAGAAGAGGGTATATTCTGCTCCAGCTGAGAGAGAGAGAGAGAGAGAGAGAGAGAGAGAGAGAGAGAGAGAGAGAGAGAGAGAGAGAGAGAGAGAGAGAGAGAGAGAGAGAGAGAGAGAGAGAGACCGAGGAAACAGCAGTAGTGGTGGGTCTAACCCCCTGCTGGGTCCACTCTCCACCACCCTGCTCCAGCACCAGGGCAAGACCCGGGTCAGGTCACATCAACAGTGCTGTGTAAGAACCAGCTACCCCACGCTGGGATGTTTCCACCCAGGGTTGTGACCCACACCAACCCCCTCCTCCCTGACACACTCAACAGCATGTGCTGCTTTACAAGGAGCAAGAGGAGAAAAAAAGAAAGGACAGAGCGAGAGAAAGAGATGAGAAGCTTTTACAGTGCCCTGGCAGTGTATAGTACAAAGTGTCTCCTTTTTAAAAGCTGCTGCTCTGGGAGAGGTCTGTGAAGCCTGGTGGAATATCATCATAGCCGGTAGGG